>NC_045430.1:71004435-71146935 GCF_902635505.1 Sarcophilus harrisii
CCTAATTCAATAAAGTTGAGATAAAAGTGAAAAATGGAAAATATTTTCATCATATTTCTCTGATAAAAATTTCATTTCCAAGATATATAGGGAACTGATTAAAATTTATAAGAATAAAAATCATTTCCCAATTAATAGTCTGTTAAGAGGTAACTATCAAGAGAAGATATATATATATATATAGCCATATGGAAAGCTACTTCAAATCACAAACTAATTAAAGAACTGCAAATTAAAGTAATTCTGACATTCTATCTCACCCCTTAACAATTAACAAATTTATTAACAATAATTATGGAATTAACAAAAAATATGACAAAAAGGAAAATGATAAATGTTGAAGGAAAAACAGGTATGCAATAGTGGTGGATCTGTGAATGGATACAGTCAATATGAAATATAATTTGCAATTTTACACAAAAAATTAACAGCTTTCCTTTGACTTTGCTATACCATTTCTATGCTTATACTCCCAAAGAGCAAAGAAATAGGGAAAGTCAATATGAACAAAAATAGTAACTCTTATTGTGATGCCAAAAAATCAAAAACAAAATAGACAAAGCAATAACTGGAAACTAAAGCAAAGCCCATCAATTGAAGAATGACTGAAGAGGTTGTGGTATGCAAATATGATGGAATAATTTTTTAAATGATAAGACAGATGATTTTAAAATGGCACAGAAAAGTTATATGAATTGATATAGAGAGAAGCAAACAGAACCAGGAGAACCATTTATATTATGATATCAAAATTATGAAAGTGAACAGTCTTGAGTATTTTTATAAACATTTGAAGGATGAAATGAGCAGAACCAAGAAAAAAATTATATAATGATGATACTATAAAACAAACAACTTTAAAAGCTTTAAGAACTATAATCCATACAATGAGAATTCATGATTCCAGAGAACTGAAGAGAAAACATATTATCCATCTTTTGACAGAGGTGATGGATTTAGGGATATGGAATCAATTACAAAAAATATGTACTTACAGACATGTACATTATATAATATATAACATGCTTACATATATGTATACATGTATGTGTGTGTGAATATTTACTCAGTGAGGGGATTTGTTTTGTTTAATTATGCATGTTTGCCTCAGAGATTTATTTTTATCTTTTTTCATAGGCATTTATTTTCATTTTTTCCAATAGGTCAGGAAGTAGAAGAGAGAGAAATTAGATTTCTATTAATAAGAACAATTAAAAATAATAGAGGAGTACTACAGCTATATAATGTTGCATATATTTTCAGATAAGGTCATTATATTGTTTAATTCTTTTACTTGTTATGAGACTTTCCCTGAGTGAGAATAACTTTTAAATATTTGCAATGAAAAAATAAAGCATCAATAAGACAACAAAATTTGAAGGAGCTTAAGTCCATTTAGGCTCTTCTAGAGAAAAGATAGAAGAATATAACAATAGAAGGAAAAGACCCTGGGAAAACATGAGAGAAATAAGGTCTCCATTATGTCCCTATTCCCAGATTATTACTTTAGAGATTTTGGGGAGTTTCCCTTTGAGTGAGATTCAGAACTCTCTTTCTTAGTTGAATTGAGTTACTTCACCCTCAATAGGGGAGCTCCAAATAGGAGCTACATCTTCTGGTAGATATTCTCCTAAGTGTCCCTTCTCTGATTTCTATTTTTCTATGATTTGGATAAATGAGTTTCATTTCTATTCTTTATGTGTGTTCATTGTGGAATTGATGTTTGGTGGGATATAAAGTTTGGAGTCCTCTTTCCCTCCAAAATGAAAAAAATAAAACCCAGAAGATAGATAGAACCACATATGTAGAACCTCATTACATATGTATTTGGTCTCTTTTCTTACACTTTGTTCTAGTCCCTCCCATTAGGTTGTAAGCTCCTGAAGGGCAGAGTCTATCTTTTGCCTCTTTTGGTATTGCTAGTGCTTAGCCCAGTGCCTGGCACATAATGGGCACTTAATAAATATTTATTGATTCATTGCTCTTGTGTGTGTGTGTGTGTATTTTAGTAATTTTGATTCATTGTTCTTGTTGACTAGAGCACTGTAATATCAAAGCTGGAAAGAGCCTTGAAAGACAGAGCTGAGCTAGAGGCTGGAGATTGTAGAGTATACTGTTTATCAGCCTAGGGAATCTAGCAGACTGATCTATCTAGCAATGTTTTGCAATCTGAAAAGAACACAGTAAATTAAGCAATCTGACTAGGCTAGCCTAGGGAACCGAAGCCGATGGACAGTGAGACCTACTCAGCTCAGTTTGGCAACAGCTGCTTAGTAGCAGGATGACCTGCCTGGTCCAGTTTAGCATTAGTTTAATCCACTGAGGAGTCAGTTCAGTAGCCCAGAAACCTACCTATTTGACCCAGTTTATCAGAGGACTGATCTGTTCATCTGAGATGCTGTGCCTTGTAATGAGTCAGTCTTGCTAAGCAGCAAAGTGGAAGAATGATTGTCTGTTGTCAATATTGTGCCCCATAGTAAGTTTTATGAGAATTTCCTAGAGAGAGAAAGTACACAGTTCCAGAAGTGTGAGTTGCCTTGTCCACTTGTATTCCCTACATGGGTGCTCACTACCACTGTATTCTAAGTATTTGTCTAGTCTTCCTCCTATGTACCCTGTGTGCATTGGTGGGACAGTGTTCCCGAGGTTCTTTTGGGAAATGTTTTGTAATTATTGTTTTTGCTATGACATTTGAGGAAATGTCTTTGTTACAAACCTGAGTCTCCTGGCTGATTAGTGTTAGAAGAATAGCCTTCCACAGTGTTACCCTTAGGAACAGGAAAGCAGTAACAGTGGGTATTATATTCATGAGATTTCTATTTATCTCAGTGTTACCATATCTTTTTCTACTTTCAGACCAATGACAAGTATCATCTTCAAATTCTTCTAAATAATTAGAATTTATAAAGTAAATTACAGGGTCACAGTTTTAGCAACTCAGAAACTCTTTAGTTCTTCTTTCCTCATTTTATAAATGAGAAAGCTTGAGACTCAGAAAGTTTAAGTCATTTCCCTAGGTCATACACGAATAGTAAGTAATAGAGCCATGAATGACTGGAACTCTGGCTTTATAATTCTAAATCCCTACTATATTAGATGGTTTCTTATATTGGGTCTTCCCCTTAGCTTTATAAAGTAATATGCTATTGGATTACTTGATATCTAGGGGAAGAGGTATGGGAAAGGGAGGGAGTAAAAAAATTTGGAAGGTTTTGCACAGGTTAATGTTGAAAATTCTCTATGCATATGTTTTGAATAAAAAGCTTTCAAAATAAAAAATAATGTGGATTGACTAAGCAAAAATGAATTTCTTACATTTTAATGTGGAGAGATGACACACATGTCCTCTCTTAACATTAATCATCAGGGTGATAAAAATAATTATACTGAAGGTCTGGAAGTGCCTTCAAAATTGGTAAAACTGAAAAAGTGAAAACATTAATATTTGATAATTTTTAATTTTGAAATTCATACACATGAAACAGAGTAAGCATTTTAGATAAGCCATAAAATAGTTATAAAAAGTAATGTGGATCAGGTGGTAATCTGGTAAATCAAAGACTTGTTACTGGTAAGTCCTCAAAAAGCAATAATAAATATGGAAAAGGAGTAATATTATAAGATCATAAATTTATATCTTAGAGTTCATTTAGTCCCACCCTGAGTGAATGGTTAATGTGTTGGGATAACTGTGCAGAGCTGCTACTTGGTTGTCAGTTCTTGGATCTTTTGGCCTGTTCTTATTTGCAAAATCTCATAATTGAAAAAGATTCAAAACAGATTGAAGTTTCAGGCTCCATAATGAGAGTTCTTAGGCCATGCATGCATCAGTTTGTGATCTTCCTCCATTTTCTCATGTAAAACTGTCTCGTACTGGAAAAAAAAAGTCTGACTTGGGCAGTATCTTTATCTAACACCTCTATTTTAAGTTCAGAAATTGCCTTACAGTAGCTGACACTGAAATAAAAATAGTTTAGAGGTCAGGAAACAGTTCCTCGGAAATGCCAGCCCACAGATACACTTGATATTTAAATTCATTTCATTGTTATATAGAAAAAGAATCAAAGGATACTTACAGTGTTCCTATAGTAAGTAATGAAATAGAAAATGAAAAAAAGATAAAAAAAAAAATTTTTAAAAAGTCATAATGACACATCTATTCAACATAAATGTCCACAATGGGTGAACATCTATGGCAAACTGATGGGAAGACATGAGCACAAGATGGGAAAGCATGAATAGATCTTCATAAATGGACAGAATTCCAAATGGATGACATCAAAGATTCATTTGAATATCTTGTTATATGACACATCTCTTGGAGGCTCAGTTTTAATGGAGTCTCCATTCTGTTTTTCATTTCTCATTTTCAATCCCATCCAATAAATATTTATTAAGCACTATGTCATGGTAGGCACTATGCTAAGTTGTGGGGATACAATGAATAAAAAGTGCCTGCCTTTAAGAAGCTTATATTCTGGCCAGATGGAATTACAAGTGAATTCTACCAAACATTTAAAGAACAATTAATTTCAATACTATACAAACTATTTGGAAAAGTAGGGAAAGAAGAAGTTCTACCAAATTCCTTTTATGATTCAGATTATGGGGCTGATAACCTAAACTAGGTAGGGTCAAAACAGAGAAAAAAAATTACAAACCAATTTCCCTAATGAATATGATGCAAAAATCTTAAATAAAATATTAGGAAGAGATTATAAGTTATGACCAGGATAACATATCATGACCAAGTGGGATTTATACCAGGAATGCAGTTCAGTATTAGGAAAACTATTAGCATAATTAACTATATCAATAACCAAACTAACAGAAATCATATGCTTATCTCAGTAAAGGCAGAAAAGGTATTTGACAAAATCCAATACCCATTTATATTAAAAACACTAGAGAGCATAGAAATAAATAGACTTTTCCTTAAAATGATCAAGAGCATCTATTTAATATAATCAGCAAGCATCATATGTAATGGGAATAAATTAGAACCACTCCCAATAAGATCAGGGGTGAAACAAGGTTGCCCACTATCACCATTACTATTCAATATCGGATTAGAAATGTTAACTTTAGCAATAAGAGAAGAAAAATATATTAATCAGTAGGTAATGAGGAAACAAAAGTATCATTTTTTGCAGATGATATAATGATATCCTTAGAGAATCCTAGAGAACCAACTAAAAAACTCTGAGAAACAATTAACAACCTTAGCAAAGTTTCAGGATACAAAACAAATCCACAGAAATCATCAGCATTTCTATGTTACCAGCAAAGTCTAGGCAGCAAGAGATACAAAGAGAAATTTCATTTTAAATAACTAAATCATAAAAAAAAAATTGGAAGTTTAATTGCCAAGACAAAGTCAGGAACTGTATGGATACAATTACAAAATGCTGTCCACACAAATAAAATCAGACCCAAACAATTGGAAGAATATCAAGTGCTCATGGTTAAGCTGAGCTAATATAATAAAAATGACAATTCTACCTAAATTAGTGTATTTATTAAATGCCATTCTAATCAAACTATCAAGAAACTGCTTTACCATGCTGGAAAAAATAATAACAATTTCATCTGGAAAAACAAAAGATCAAGAATTTCAAGGAAATTAATGAAAAAAATGCAAATGAAAATGGCCTAGCTGGATCAGACTTAAAACTATATTATAAAGCAATAGTCATCAAACTATTTGGTACTGGCTAAAAAATAGAGTAGTTGATCAATAGCATAGGTTAGATTCACAAGACACAATGGTCAATGACTTTTGTAATCTACTGTTTGATAAAACTAAAGACCCCAGCTTCTGAAATAAGAACTCACTATTTGATAAAAATTGCTAGGAAAAATTGGAAAATAATATGGCAGAAACTAAGCATTGATGAACACCTAAAACCCTATACCAAGATGAACTTGAATTGGGTTTGTGATTCAGACATAAAGAGTGATACTATAAGCAAATTAGAAGAACAAAGTATATCTACTTCTTAGATTTGTGGAGAAGGAAGGAATTTGTGGCCAAAGAAGAACTAGAGTACATTATGAAATGCAAAATGGATAATTTTGATTATATTAAGTTTAAACTTTTTTTGTCTTAAAAAAAACAATGGAAACAAGATTAGAAGGGAAGCAAAAATAAGGTAATTTAGGGTAATTCCAATAGAATGTGATGGAGAGAGTCTTCTGCCTTCTAGACCTTTAAACAGAGGAAAGAATGCTGAGGGGTGAAGTCAATAAAATGAGTGAGCAATGTAGTTACATAATTTGTTTTGCAATTAAAGGACCTTTGTTCAAATCTTCAATTACAGAGAGTTTTAAACTAAACTATTAGTTTATTTATCTATAAAATGAGAGGGTTGAAATAGGTGACTTTTCATATTAGCTAAGATGACGGGAAAAAATAATGATGAATGTTGGAGGGGATGTGGGAAAATTGGAACACTGATGCATTGTTGGTGGAGTTGTGAACTAATCCAACCATTCTGGAGAGCAATCTGGAATTATGCCCCAAAAGTTATCAAATTGTGCATACCCTTTGATCTAACAGTATTATTATTGGGCTTATATCCCAAAGAGATACTAAAGAAGGGAAAGGGACTTGTATGTGCCAAAATGTTTGTGGCAGCTCTTGTTGTAGTGGCTAGAAACTGGAAACTGAGTGGATGCCCATCATTTGGAGGATGGCTGAATAAGTTATGGTATATAAATATTATGGAATGTTACTGTTCTACAAGAAATGACCAGCAGGAGTGAAATGAGCAGAACCAGGAGATCATTATATATTTCAACAACGATACTGTAAGAGAATGTATTCTGATGGAAGTGGATATCTTCAACAAAGAGAAGATCTAATTCAGTTCCAATTGATTGTTAAGGGACAGAATAAGTTATACCAAAAGAAAGAACACTGAGAAATGAGTGTAAACTGCTTGCATTTTTGTTTTTCTTCCCAGGTTATTTTACCTTCTGAATCCAATTCTTCGGCAACAAGAGAACTGTTTGGTTCTGCACACATATATTATATCTAGGATATACTATAACATATTTAACATGTATAAAACTGCCTACTATCTAGGGGAGGGGGTGGAGGAAGGGAAAAATCAGAACAGAAGTGAGTGCAAGGGATAATGTTGTAAAAAAATTACCCATGCATATGTACGGTCAATAAAAAGTTATTTAAAAAAGAAAGAAATGACCAGCAGGATAAATACAGAGAGGCTTGGAAAGACTTACATGAACTGAAGCTGAGTGAAATGAGTAGAATCTCCTGGGAGGGGGTGGAGGGAGGGAAGGGAAAAGTCAGAACAGAAGTGAGTGCAAGGGATAATGTTGTAAAAAAATTACCCATGCATATGTTCTGTCAATAAAAAGTTATAATAATAAAAAAAAAAGAAATAGATGACATTCAAAGTCCCTTCCAGTTCTGGATTTTTGATTGGATGATTTTACTCCCTTTGTGTACTCTTCTATAAATCATAATCCCTAGCCTGGGCTATTGCAACAGTCTTCCATTGGGTCTTCTTGTTTTTGGTCTTCCTTCCAAATCAAAACCCTCCTTTGTACCACTTAACTCACCTTTCTTATACCTGGATCTAGTCATATCACTCCTAATTCAAAGCACTTTAATGTCTCTAAATGCTCACCTAGTAAAGTTCAGTTGATGTATACGCATCTTCATGATCTCCATCCTAGCCTGGCTTCAACCTAGTCCCTCCATATATTCCATGTTCCAGAAAAACAGAATCATTTTTTTTTAATTATTTTTTCCAGTTACATAACATTATTTTTGTTATATATGTACATTTTTTTTTAAGTTTTTTTTTTTTTATTTAATAGCCTTTTATTTACAGGATATATACATGGGTAACTTTACAGCATTAACAATTGTCAAACCTCTTGTTCCAATTTTTCACCTCTTACCCCCCAACCCCCTCCCCTAAATGGCAGGATGACCAGTAGATGTTAAATATATATGTACATTTTAAAAAAACATATTTCCTTATGAATCATGTTGGGAAAGAAAAATCAGAAGAAAAGGAAAAAACCACAATAGAAAAGAAAAGCAGAAGGAAAAGCATGTGTTGATTTACATTCAGTTCTCCATAGTTCTCTCCCTGGGAGTGGAGGGCATTTTCCATCCAAAGTATACTGGAATTGCCTTGGATCACTTTACCACTGAGAAGAAGCAAGTCTGTCAAAGTTGATCACTTTATAATCTTGTTGCTGTGTACAATTTTTTTTTTTTTTGCTGGTTCTGCTTGCTTCGTTCAGCGTCAGGTAATGCAAATCTTTCCAGACTTTTCTAAAATCAACCCATTCATCATTTATCATAGAACAATGATATTCCATTACTTTTATATATCATAATTTATTCAGCCATTACTCAATTGATGGTCATCTACTCATGTTCCAATTCTCTGCCACCACAAAAAGAATTGCTACAAACATTTTTGCACATGTGTGTCCTTTCCTCTCTTTTATGATTTTTTTGGGATATAAAGCTGGTAGTGACATTGGTGGATCAACTGGTATGCACAGTTTTATAGCCCTTTGAACATAGGTTAAATTGTTCTCTAGAATAATTAAATCATTTCACACCAACAATGCATTAGTGTTTTCCCTCATTCCTTCCAACATTTATTATTAGATTTTCCTGTTATCTTTGCCACTCTGAGGGGGTGAGATGGTAAAACAGAGTTGTTTTAATTTGCATTTCTCTTATCAGTAGTGATTTAGGGAGTTTTCTCATATGACTATAGATGACTTCATTTTTTTTTTGTCTGAAAATTGTTCATATTCTTTGACCATTTATCAATTTGACAATTTATGCTTAAATCATGCTCCCATTTTGACCTCATTTTGGTATGGAGTGTGAGATGTAGGTCTATGCTGTTTGAGTTTCTGACATATTATTTTCCAGGTTTTCTAGCAATTTTTTGTGATATAGTGAATTCTTATCCCAAAAGCTGGAGTTTTGAGGTTTTTCAAGTATTAGATTAGTAATAGTCATTGATTATTGTATTGTGTACATCTAACTTATTTCACACTATTTCTTAATCACTCTATTTCTTAACCATATTATATGGGATTTGATGACTGCTGCTTTATAATTGAATTTTAGGTCTGGTATTACTAGGCCATCATCCTTTGTATTTTTTTTCTTTTTTTTTCTTTGTATTTTTTTATGTATTCCCTTGATATTTTTAATCTTTTGTTCTTCCAGATGAATTTTATTATTTTTTCTAAATCTATAAAATAATATTTTGGGGAATTTGATAGGTATGGCATTGGAAAAAATAGACTAATTTATATAGAATTGCCATTTTTATTATATTAGCTCAGTCTACTCATCAGCAATTTGTATTTTTTCCAGTTGTTTAGATCAGACTTTATTTGTGTGAAAAATATTTTGTAATTGTGTTCATGTAGTTCCTGGTAGATAGACACTCAAATATTTTATTTTGTCTAGAGTTATTTTAAATGGAATTTCTCTTTCTGTTTCTTGTTAGTAACATAAAAATGCTGATGATTTATTTCATATCCTGCAACTTTGATAAAGCTAATTGTTTTAAGGAGGTTTTTGGATGATTCTTTAAGTATGTTATCATATCATTTGCAAAGAATAATAGTTTTATCTCTTCATTGCCTACTTTAATAACTTTATTTTTTCTTTTCTTATTGCTAAAGCCAATATTTCTAGTACAATGTTGAATGATAGTGGTAATAATGGGCATCCTTATTTCACCCCTGATCTTATTTGGAATGCATCCAGCTTCTCTCCATTACAAATAATGCTTGTTGTAGGTTTTAGATAGATGCTGCTTATCATTTTAAGAAAAACTCCATTTATTCTGATAATCTCTAGTAGGAAACGGTGCTGTAATTTGTCAAAAGCATTTCCTGCATTTATTGAGATTATCATATGATTTCTGTTGGTTTTGTTATTAATATGATCAATTATGCCAATAGTTTTCCTTATCTTGAACCAGCCCTGCATTTCTGGTATAAATCTCACTTGGTCATAGTGTATTATCTTGCTGATAAGTTGTAATCTCTTGGATAATATTTTATTTAGAATTTTTGCATGGGGGTGAAACCAAAATAGCATGAATTTTGGAGTGAAAGAACCCACAAATATTTGGAGTATAACAAATTTCTAGCAGAAGGTGTCTTTGAAGGATTTCAGAAAAGATCTATCTCAATCAAGCAGAGAGGACATGACCCAGCACAGGCCTAAATGCAAAAAGGTCCAGAGAGGAGAGACCCCATTTGGGAACTTTTAGCCAAAATACAAAAAGCATTAATTACTCCTACCCTGGCTCAGAAAACCAGTGTGTCAGCAGAGTAGCTATGATACTCCAACACAACCACAGAAGGCAAATAATGAACCCCCCACCTCAAGCCCCAGTATAGTAAATGGTACTTGGCTAAGCCCCTCCAGCTTAGTGGGGAAAGCCTGCAGCATTGGCCCTAGTGCAACGTGAAGTTCCTGTTGACTTGTGGAGGAAGCTCCTGTGTTCTAGGAGCAGATCTCAACCTTTAAAAATGAGCAAAAAAAAAAAAAAAAAAAAAAAAAAAAAAAAAAAAAAAAGCAAAAAGAACTCTGATCATAGAGAGCTATTATGGAGACGGAGAAAAACAGAACTCAAACTCTGGGTGAATTAAGAGTAAAATATCTCCAGATGAAGATTCAAAGGGAAATATAAACTGGTTTCCAACTCAAAAAGGCTCTCTTGGAAGAATTCAAAAAGGATCGTAAAAAAGAATTAGTAGAAAAATAGGGAAAAGAAATGAGAGTTTGCAGGAGAGTTTGGAAAGGAAACACAAAAATTAACTGAAGAAAAAAACACCTTGAAAATACATTTGGTGAGAGGCTAGGTGGTGCAGTGGATAGAGTACCAGCTCTGAAGTCAGGAGGACCTGAGTTCAAACCTGGCCTCAGACACTTAACACTTCCTAGCTGTATGACTCTGGGTAAGTCAATTGCTTCAACTAAAAAAAAAATGGTGAAATAGGAAAATAGGAAATAAGAAAAAATAGGAAATAGAAAAAAAATATATATATATATACATACATACTGAAGAAAACCACTTCTTACAAAATATATTTGGTGAAATGGAAAGAGAAAACAATTCCTTGAAAAATAGAATTGGTTGAATGGGAAAAAAAAATCTGGTGAACAAAACAATTCCTTTAAAAGTACAATTGACCAAATGCAAAAGGAGGTAAAAAAGCTAACTGAAAAAATAACTCACTAAAAATTATATTGGATAAATAAAAGTGAATGATTCAATGAGATATTAAGAATCATCAGTAAAGCATAACCAAAATATGAAAAAAAAAATAGGAGAAAATGCAAAATGTTTTTCCTCATTGGAAAAACAACTGACTTGGAAAATAGATCCAGGAGAGACAATCTAAGAATTATTGACTACTTGAAAGCCACAATGAAAAAAAAAAGCCTAAAATTTTTGCATCAATATTCATTAGGGAGATTGACCTGTAATTTTCTTTTTATGTTTTGGCTCTTTCTGGTTTAGGTATCAGCATTCTATTTCTGTCTTAGGAGGAATTAAATCAAATTAAATCAAAACATTTTTTTTTTCATAAAACCAACTCAATTTTTGTTAATTAGTTCAATCACTTTCTCACTTTCAATTTTATTAATCTTTCCTTTGATTTTCAGAATTTCTAATTTGGTATTTAATTGGGAGCTTTTAATTTGTTCTTTTTCTAGTTTTTTTAGTTGCATATCCAATTCATTGATTTCCTCTTTTCTATTTTATTCATTTAAATATTTAGAGATATAAAATTTTCCCTAAGAACTGCTTTAGCTGAATCCCATAGATTTGGCATGTTTTCTTATTATTGTCATTCCCTTGGATGAAATTATTCATTTTTTTTTTTTATGATTTGTTGTTTGACTTACTCATTCTTTAAAATTAGATTATTTAATTTCTAGCTGTTTTTTAGTAAAGTTCCCTGGTCCTTTACTGAATGTAATTTTTATTGCATCATGGTCTGAAAAGGAAGCATTTACTATTTCTGCCCTTTTGCATTTGATTTTGAGGTGTTTTTGTTCTAATATATAGTCAATTTTTGTGAACGTTATCATGTACTGCTGAGAAAATTCCTTTTTATTTTTATTCAGTTTTCTCCAGAGGTTTATTATATCTAAGTTTTATAAGATTCTATTTCTAAGTTTCTATTTTGTTTATTTTGTGGTTAGATTTATCTAATTCTGACAAGAGGAGATTAAGGTCCCCCACTTAGTATAATTTTGCTATCAATTTCTTCCTATAACTGGCTTAACTTCTCTAAAAATTTGTAATGCTATACCACTTTGATGCATATAGATTTAGATACCACTTCACTATCTGATATCCTATAACAAGATGTAGTTTCCTTCCTTATCTCTTTTAATTAGATTTATTTTTGCTTTTGCTTTATTTGAAATAAGAATTGCTATCCCTGTTTTTTTTTTTTAGCTGAAGCATAATAAATTCTGCTTCAGTCTTTTACCTTTACTCTGTATGTATAGCTCTGTTTCAAATGTGTTTGTTGTAAACAACATATTGTAGGATTCTGATTTTTAATCCAGTCAGCACTCCACTTTCATTTTATAAGAGAGTTCATCCCATTCACATTCAAAGTTATGATTATTAGCTGTGTATTTCCTTCCATCTTATTTTCTCCTCTGTGTATATTTTTGTTATAGAGTTTTATTTTTGACTCATCCTACTCTCAACTTGCTTTCCCTTCTATCATCCCTCTTCTCTTCTCTTACCTCCTTCTCTTACTGTTTCTGCCCTTCCTTCTATCCAGTCCTTCCTTTTTTTATTTGTTTGTTTATTTTAATACACATTGTTTTATGAATCATGATGGAGAGAAAAAAATCAGATCAAAAGGGAAAAACCCATGGAAACGATAAAAAAAAAAAAATATAAAAAAAACATTATATGTTGATTTACATTCCATCTCCTTGTTCTTTTTTTGGTTACAGATGGCATTTCTCCCAAAAGTCTATTGGGATTGTTACAAGTCACTGAACCACTGAGAAGAACCACATCTTTCATAGTTGATCATCACACATTCTTGCTGTTATTGTGTACAATGTATTCCTGGTTCTGCTTGTTTAGCTCAGCATCAGTTCACGTAAATCTTTCCAGGCCTTTCTATAATCAGTTTGTTCATCATTTCTATACAACAATAATCCATTACCTTCATGGCAACTTGTTCAGCCATTCCTCAGTTGATGGACATCTAGTCATTTTCCAATTCTTTGCTACTACAAAAAGAGCTACTATAAACATTTTTTTGTCCATGTGAGTCCTTTTCTCTCCTTTATGATTTTCTTGGGATACAGACTCAGTAATGGCACTTCTAGATCAAAATTTTATATACCTAAAGGGCACAATTCTGGGTTTCTTTCCAGAATGGTTGGATCATTTCACAACACCAACAATGCATTAGTGTCCTAGGATTCCTATATCCCCTGCAACATTTGCTATTATCTTTTCCAGTCATCTTAGCCAATCTGAGAGTGGTAAGGTTGTATCTCAGAGTTTTATTTTGCATTTCTCTAATCAATATTGATTTAGAGCATTTTTCCATATGCCTATACATGGCTTTAATTTTATCATCTGAAAATTGTCTGTTCATATCCTTTGACTATTTATCAGTTGAGGAATTACTTATATTCTTGTAAATATGACATAGTTCTTTATATATTTTAGAAATGAGACCTTTATCAAAAATACTGGATGGAAAGATTTTTTCCCCAGCTTTGTACTTCCCTTTTAATCTTATTTCTGTTGGTTTTGTTTGTGAAAAAACTTTTTAGTTTAATGTAATAAAAATTATCCATTTTACCTTTCATAATGTGTGGTGAACTTCTTTTCTAAAATATAATCGTTCTCTGGGAGCAGATTTCTTGGGGAGCTTCTGGGAGCAGCCTTAGTTTCAGTTCAGATCAATAATCATCTCAAAGCAGCCAGTTGTTAAAAGTTCAAATCCTTTATTGTCTCTTCCAAAATAGCCCGGTTAGTTTTCTTAGAAGCCTATCTCCCTCCTTGGTCCCAAGAGCTCTTGCAGCTTGTCCTTTGTCTCTTCTAGCTTCAGCTTCAGACTCCAGCTCCCTCTGAATCTCCAGTTCTGAATCTTCTCAACTGAATTCTGGCTCTCCGTCTCCTCAACTGACTTCTCACTGAGACTCTAAGAGCTTCTTATATATGATCTCTTAAAAGTGTGAACCCAAAGGTTGACTCCACCTCTGAGAGAGTGGGATTGTGGGAGGTGTAACTTGTGAATCTCCTGAACTTGTGAACTCTAACTTGTGAGTTAATGTGTGAATTCTCCCAAAGGTGTGAACTCCAAAGGTGTGAACCAATTACATAAGCATTGTTTCTATCAACTCTAGTGAGTTAACACTAAGTAAGGATTCTAACAATAATGTTCTCTAGTTCTTCTTTGCTCATGAATTTCTCCCTTCTCCAAAGATCTGTTAGGTAAATTATCTTTGTTCTCCTAATTTATTTATGGTATCATCATTTATGCCCAAATCAGACATCCATTTTGACCTTATTTTGGAATGGGATGTGAGATGTAGATCTATGCCAAGTTTCTGACATATTATTGTCTAGTTTTCCCAGCAATTTTTGTCAAATAGTAAGTTCTTATTCCAGAAGCTGGAATTTGGGGGTTTATCAAATACCACATTGCTATAAGCTTTGATTATTGTATCTTGTGTATCTAATCGATTCCACTAATCCACCACCCTATTTCTTAGTCAGTACCAAATGGTTTTGATGATTTCTGTTGGTTTTGTTATTAATATGGTCGATGACGGTTATAGTTTTCCTTATATTTAACCAGCCCTGAATTCTGTTATAAATCCCATGTGGTCATAGTATATTATCCTGCTGATAAGTTTCTGCAATCTCTTTGCAAATATTTCATTTAAAATTTTTGCATCAATATTCATTATGGAAATTGACCTGCAATTTTCTTTCTCTGATTTGACTCTTCCTGATTTAAGTATCATTGCCAGCCATCCCACCCTGGATATTTTTTTTCATTAATTAATGATTTGTTCAATTTCCCCCCCTCCCCCAAAATGGGACTATTTAAGTAATTTATTTCCTCTTCTGTTAATCTGGGCAATTTATATTTTTGTAAATATTCATCCATTTCAACTAGATTGTCAGACTTGCTGCCCAACTATACAGTTGGGCAAAATAGTCAGTCCCTACTTTTTCTTTCCCCTTTCTAGTCCTACTTCCTTATAGGGTAAGATAAATTTCTATTCTCAACTGCATGATTGTTATTCCCTCTCTGACTCTAAACTGATGAGATTAAGCTTCAGACAATGCTCATACCCCTTCCTTCTTTCCCTCTATTGTAATTGATCTTTTGTGCCTCTTCATGTAATCTAATTTATCCAATTTTATCTCCCCTTGCCTCTTCTCCCAGTATAATCCTTTTCCCACCCCTTAATGTCTTTTTCTTTGACTCCATCATATCACAGCCAATTTATAGGGGCAGCTTAGATGGTGCAGTGAATAGAGCACAGTCCCTAGAGTCAGAAAAACCAATCTAATCTAATCTCAGACATTTACTTAGCTGCTTGACCCTAAGTAAATTGCTTAATCCCAATTGCCTCTCAAAAAAATGTACTCACACACTTTCTGTCCATGTAAAATAGAACTATCAGACTGTTTCCCATTAATTCTTTCCACTCTTGTGTGTAAATTTTCTTGGTTAAAGGCAGGTGGTATAGTAGATAGAGTTGTGGCTCTTTAGTCAAAAAGATCTGATTTAAATCTGACCTCAAATGTTTAATAGCTATGTGATCCTGGGTAAATCACTTAATCTTTACCTCAATTTCTTCAATTATCAATGGGGATAATGTCTATAAAGTCTTAGCCCAGTATCTGGCACAAAGTAGACACATGCTTATTTTCTTTCTTTTCATACCTGTGTGTCCTTGTTCACAGTATTTCCTTAAGTGACTGAAATTCCTCTTCTCCTAACAGAGGGTCTTGCTTCATAATTCTAATGAGAAAATAAAAACCATCTTTCAAGAGCTCCTTCTCCGCATACCAGAGCTTAAAATTCCTCTATATCCTTCTTCCTTCTCCCTTTCTCCATTCTCTGAGGAGATAACTCTTCTTTCCCAAGTCAATGCTTTCCTTTTTTCACCCCTTTTTAAATATTTTTAATTTACAAAACATATGCATGAGTAATTTTTCAACATTGACCCTTGCAAAACTTTCTGTTTGCAAATTTTCCCTCCTTCCTCCCACCTCCTCCCCTAGATGGTAGGTAATCCAATACATGTTAAATGTGCTAAAATATATGTTAAATCCAACATATGCATACATATTTATACAGTTATCTTGTTGCACAAGAAAAATCGGATCTAGAAAGAAAAAAAAACCTGAGAAGGAAAACAAAATGCAAGCAAACATCAACAGAAAGTGTGAAAATGCTATGTTGTGGTTCACACTCAGTTCCCACAGGGCCCATCTCTGGGTCTATATGGCTTTCTTCATCACTGAACAGTTGGAACTGGTTTGAATCATCTCATTGTTAAAGAGAGCCATGTCCATCAGAATTGATCATCATTTAGTCTTGTTGTTGCCATGTACAATGTTCTCCTGGTTCTGCTCATTTCACTCAGCATCAGTTCATATAAGTCTCTCCAGGCCTTTCTGAAATCATCCTGTTGGTCGTTTCTTACAAAACAATAATATTCCATAACATTCATATACCATAATTTATTCAGCCATTCTCCAATTGATGGGCAACCATTCAGTTTCACAGAACACTCCACAGTGCCTGGCACATAGAAGGTAATTGATATATGTTTATTGATTGAATGATTGATCTTCTTGACTTCTATATTGACTTAAAAATTCCTGAATTATTGAGCTGTGTATTTTATTGTGTGTATAGGAAAGATATAAGTAAGATAATATTTTAATCCCTTTCCTAGTGCTTTCAAATGAGATGGCTTTTTAAGTTCTTTGGGCTGCCAGATGAGGGGAGAAAAGGTGCTGTGTGTCTGTCTCTACCACCATATCACCTTGTGTCTCTGAAGACATGTCCATCTATTTTTCTTTTTATCCCTTATTTCTTGATTTTATGGGACTAAATACCCTGGATTGCAAGTGTCCAGATGACTAGTGAGTTATGGAGGAACAAGCTCCACTGGGACTCTTCTACAGGGACAGGAGATAATCCTTGGCCATATTCATATCTACACTGGTGCTTTTTAAAGTTTGAACTCACTCTACCCAGGGAAATGGATATGTAGGAGATGAGTATGTCCCCAGGACTGGGGAGGAATATTTTATAACAGAAACTATGGTCCTTGCTAAACCTTATCCATAAATATCCCAAAAGGGAGAAGTAGTATTCTCCTCTCTAGGAGTCTAATCTTCAGTTCAATTAGAGTTGTACTACTATCACCACCACCACCACCACCACCACTACTACTATTACTGTATAGTAGTTACAACAACTATATATATATATATATATATATATATATATATATATATATATAGTTGAAGACAAAGAGAGGTTAACCTGAAAGAATAATTTCAGATCAAGATTTTCTTAAAAAGACTGATACAGTGAATCCATTGATAGAGTAAATACCAATGCACATGGACACCTCTGCAACTCATTTCTCAAAAATCTTCAGAGGCTGCCTATTACCCCGGATAAGATATAGCTTCCCTAAAGAAGCTGCCATTCAAGATTCTCTACAGGATAGCTTTGGTCTACCTTTTTGCCTTATATTATCCTCCTTCACACACTCTGTTCTAGCCAAAGTGGCCTAATTCCCCAGACTTGAAATTTCATCTTTCGCCTCCATGACTCTCATACCTGGAATGCATTCTTTCTTCCTCTCTGCTTTTTATCTTCATCTTTATGCTATCTATGAAGCCTTCCCTGACCCTCCTAGTTGGCATTTCTCTCCGCTTTAAATTATCTTGTATTTGCTAATCTGGGCACATAATCTATCTTTGCCCTTTTCCCAATTCAGCCCTTCCCTTCAGCTCCCCACATAATCTTATGTGACTCTTTATGGCTGATATATTTAAATTTTTCTCACTTTATTTTCAGAATGCAGAAACTTATATTTAAAATTAAGGACACACTTAATAAAAGTTTATTAAATTGAAATGAAGGTCATATATTTTGTATTATAGCTCTATAACATCAAAAAGAATAAGAATCTCTTCCTATATGTTGTAGTTGAGAATTTAGAAGATTTACAGTACATACATTGCTAAAAAAAAATCTAGCAAAGGTTATATTAGTCTTCTAAAAAGACCACAAAAGACAGATTACTTTATGGTGGTTTTTTAAAGCATTTTAAATTCTCAGTAATCAATTTTCAAATATTGAACCACAACCCACATTTATGATTAAACTAGGTCAAAGATAATGGTGAGCTTGCTTTGGCATTTTGTAAAATTATGTCTGATCAACAGCCATCTCTGAGCTTCTGAGGTATTGGTATACAAAGGAAAAGATTGTTTGCATGTTTCTGAATATGCGATTGTCTTTTTGTAAGAAGCTTATATCAGTGATAGTTTCATCTTTGAGAAGCAAGGGAATCAACCAAGGCAAAGGCTTATTTTTACATTTGCCTCTGGGAAAGTTGAGCTTCTTCTTATATCTTTTGAGCTTTTACCTACTTGGGGAAGAAAACAAACAGATCTTTTAAGGATTTCATTAAATGAGATTGAGGATTCTTGGGTGAAACATTTTTTAAATACAAATTCATCTTTAAATTGTACTAATCCAGTGAATGATGGTGCCCACTTCACTTCTCCAACAATTCTAGCTTGGCTTATAAAGCAGGGCATGGAAACTTAAGACCATCAAATGACAAGCAAGCCTTCTGATGTGCAGATAAAGCAGATAATTTCTTCCAAATCCACCAACTCAAAAAATATCTTTTCTTTTCCCACAAGGCCTATATTTAATATCATTACAACTGCTCTTAAGAGTTAAGGCTTTTACATGATTACATCACAATTATCTTCAAAAAATACTTTTTGAAATAAAAATAGCAATAATAGTGTCCTTTAAAAAAGTTTTTGACAACTCATCTCATTTTAGTACTACAAAAACCCTCCTAAACAGAGACAGACTTGTATGTATAGGTACATATTCCATGTATAAGTATATATATACACAAATGTGTGCATACCTACTCATGAGGGAGATAAGTATATATAAATGTATACACACACATATACATGTACACATGAGCAAGTCAACATAACTCATTTCTAAGATGGTGGAGTAATTTATAATTGAATGTGGTCATTAATAAAATGTAAAGTCCAGAATAATTCAATAAATGAATCAATAATAAAGACTTCTTTGTACCAGGGTTGGAACAATAGATTAAAATCAATACCACTGTACTGTTTGGTACTAATTGAGGATGAATAAAAAAATGTGTCTTTAGAGGTAAGAATGAAGAAAAGCTTATTTATGGCAAAAGCTAAAATTAAAAATAGATTTGGACACTCTGAAGCTGTGCATGTGGTAAGCAAGTGTTTAAAAATCTCTTCTTGACATGAAGCCCATCATTTTCTACTTTTCAAGCATTTGGATTATTTTCCTTAGTACCATTTCCTTTGCAGAGACTCCAAACATTCAGTTGGCTTTGGAAGTATTAAAGTCCTTGGCTGGAGACTCGGTGGACACATGGCTTCCCTGGAAACAAGAATTTTCATTTCCTGATTTCGCATGCTAAAAACTCTTTCCTATTTAGAAAAAAATAAACTGCCTTCCCCTTCCCCCCTCCTCCCAATAAAACTCATCATGGTCTCTTATTCATCTCTCCCAGCTTAACCAAATAAGTTGATTTTCTAAAATGGGTGCTATTACATGATCATTTTGGATTTTGAAGCTAAGAAAAATAAAAAAGCCTCAACTGACAAGCATTTTGTAATGATCCAGAAAATGTACTTTAAAAATAAGATAATATTCATTATAATTAGCTGAAATTTAGTGACTTCCATCTTGCTAAGGGGACATTTAACATTAGTTTATATATATATTATATATATATTAAAGAAGTGGCTCTCCCTGAAACCCTTCATTTTCATCATATAGTAATAGAATGATTAATTTGCTAATTGTTTGGTTTAAAAAATACATGGCAATAATGGCTTAACTGTTTTTAGTTCCTTATCTCTGAACTGTGACTTATGAATAATTCTCAAAGGAAAATCTATGAGATTTCAAGTTAGAAAAGTTATGTTTATCTTTAGTTCCGTTTAAAATGTGGATCACCAATTCCAATTTTGGATTATGTCCTTTGAAATTTGTTTTTTGTGAGTAAAAAGGATTGTCTCAAAATGGAATTAATTCTGTTCTTCATTTCTTCTTTTGTTACAAACAGATCTGTTAACTAGCCCAAACTATGCAGGGAACAAATTTTGTTTGGGGTAGGTGGTAGACTAGAAGAGGGACAACAACAATGGTTGATGAAAGGAAATATCTCTCCTCCCCCAAATGCATGTGACTTAGGGCAAAAGCCCTAGTCCCTTCAAGCTAGTTTTGATTTTGTCTTCAGCTATTTTTATTTTGTATTATTTATCTATCCATTTATTAATTTATCTATCTACTTTTTATTTCTTTCTTCTGATATTTATAACAGACTGCAAATATATCCATTCATAGAATTGTTTTAGAGAACCTATGAATACATCTAATTTAGAAGACACTAAATCCAGCCACAGTAAACAATATTGTCTTTACATATTTACAACAGTGATTGCACATGCCTTTCATGCACATAATACTTAGTTAAATTTAATTTATCCAGATCTATTGTAGTACACTGTAGGTAAAATAAATATTGGTTGAATTGTTGAATAGGATGTGGGGCAATAGGATTTAGTTGTGGAAGTCCTTTCATTTTTACAAAGGAGGAAACTGAGACCCAAAGAAATTGAAATTCTCTTCTGGGATGGTAATCAGGGTAGAGATTTGAATTCAGATTCCTGACTTCAAAATCCAGTTTTATTCCCAACTGGGTAAAAAGTAAAAAATTCAACCAACCAGTTAGTTAGTTATTAACTGACTATTTAGTAAATAACGATTAGCAAGAAAGTAGTTTATTTACCCTCTCCCCCCTAGGACCTCAAGGCCCTGTCCTGGGTCCTCTTCCCATATTGCTCTATTATCTCTTTATGATCTTACCAACTTCCATGAGTTAATTTCATTTTTCTGTAGATGGCTCCCAGATCTACAATCCAGGCCTAATTTCTCTCCAATATGCTAACTGTATATTAGTTATTTCAAACTTATGTACCTCAAGCATCTGAAACTCAACATGTCCATAGCAGAACTCATTGTAGAACCCATTGTAGTTTCCTTTGATGTGATATAAATTTCTTGAGTGCAAAAACGGTTACATTTTTTGCCCTGGTATTCTGAGTATATTGGACACTAGCTGATGCATAGGAGATTCTTAATATACATTTATTGAAGAGTTGATTGATTACTATACCATAACCTTGTTGTGTTATATCAATAGGCCTCACTTGTATAACTTGCAAAAGAAGAAAGGCTTGGACTAGTTTGTCTCAAAAGTTCTTTTTAATTTTTATAATCTAAGAACCCATAATGGGAGTCAGATAGACTGCATAGGAGAAAAATGAAATAGGTAGAAATGGAGGTTTATCAAAGTGATCCATGAATTCTTAAAAAAAAAAAATAAATTAGTTTATTCATAAGAAGTGATGTTGATCGAGAAAAAGTGTCTAAAATATAGTTGCTACAAGATCTAAATCATAAATTTCATTCACATAAAAATACAGAAAAAGTCTAGTTCTTTTTCTGACTTTCCTTTAGAAATTCTTGAAATGGTCCCATTGGTCACTGGGATTTGGTTATTCTTCATACCTGCCAATATTCTTCTTTAGTCTTTTTTTAAGTATTATTCCCTCACTCCCACCCTTTGATGGTTCAAGATTTGATACATTTAAAATGGATCCATTTAACAGCAATGTTCTTTTGATAAACCTCAATGCATTCTCTACAATTCAATACCTAAAGGTATTTCCTCCACCAGTACAAATTTCAGCTCTTCTTCAGTTAAAGAGATCGTCCTTGAGATCTTCAGAGTTTCTATGCTTAATAAATTCATCATCTTGTGCCCAATTTGGTAATAAGATTTTCCACAAATAGCTCAACTGATCCTTGGAAAACAGAGACACAGTCCTTTTTTATTTTTTTATTTTTTATTTTATTAAGAGCCTTTCCAGTGTGGTAGAACCTGCTGGAGCTTAGGTTCTATAGGCAAAGCTCTTGGAAGCAAAGTCACTTCCAGGATCAGATGAGTCCCTAGCATCATATTTTATATGTAATAGGTGCTTAATTTTGTTGGTTGAACTGAAGAATCAGAACAGGATTTTAGTGTTTCTTTGCTATTCAACTAACAGATTTTTCTCATTATGATTCTATTTCCTTTTTTTTTTTTTTCATCTTTCCTTGAGATTTTCCTGCTTCTATTTCTTGGATGGACATCAATTAAAAGAGTATTTTTTTAGTAATATTGGACATTGATCAAGGTTATCATTCTTATCTCTGCCATTGATCTAATTTTATGATTTAAGAGAAATGTATGACTCATTATGAAAAGCAAAGACCCCTTTCTAGGACTCTGATATTCTAAAATATCATCTCCAATATCTTGATTTCCCAATTGATTAGCATTCTCATTTCTATGTTCTTTTTAAAAGATATGATGGTCTCTGAGACTTTTTAGAACACTTTTTAAATATTGGAGCTGTAGGGATAGCAGGGACATGAACTGGACTCTAATGTTTCCAAACATGAAGCACAGATCCCCAAACCATGAGCTGGCAACCTACTTTCCTGTTCTGGATGCAGCTTTAAATATCAGTCCCTATTGCTTTCTAATGCCAAGGTAAACAATATAAAGTGAGGCAATTGTCCATATTTGCCACTAATTTATTAGAAGACAAAAAGTCTAATATAAGACTTGTCCTTTCAGGCTGGTTGTCATTTTATGCTGTGGCTGGGAAGCTGAAGAATGAGGAAACAGATGTCAACCAGAAAGAGACAATCTTACTTGGAGAGTTGGATCTAGGAAGGTGAAATGTGACATTTAGTATTCTCCCATTACACTTTAGATAGTGCTGGAAACATTTATTGTCCATTCAGTGACTCGAAGGGGAATCCTTCCTCAATGAAGGGGATATCTTCTGAGTGGACCTCATTCTCTGTCATGTTGGGATGTTGACATTAAGGTGTTGACACTGACTGTCAATATGGCCTTGACTTTACTACTGTTTTTAAGGATATGAATGACTTGCAAACAGAAAAATCCAATAACATTTTCTCAGTCCTCGTTTTTTTATGTCTCTGAAAATTATGACAGTTCATCTATATCTTCCTTCAGTCACATGCTCCTTAAAAATAAATAACAAAATGAAGTAACTTGGTATAGTAGCTACATCACATACTTGAAGTGACACCTGAGTTTGAATTTCAGGTGAGAGACACTTACTATGTCCCCCTTATCTGTTTCCTCTGTTTGATAAAATGGGGAAAATAATCATATCTATTGCACAGAGTGGTTATGAAAGTCAAATGAGATATCCACACAGTGAAAGTGCTTTGCAATCTTACAGTGCTATGTAAATATCAGATATTATTAATAAACAAAAATAAAAAAGAATGTTAATATAAAATAAATTGCTTTGATAGGAGTTGCAAGGAAGAAGGATGTCACACAGGAGATATCAATCAAGCAAACCTTATTAAGGGCCTACTATATGGCAGGCCTTGTACTGAGCTCTGGGTTTATGAATGCAATGAGAGAAATGATCCCTGATTGAAAAGAATTTATCTTTTAATGGAAACAAGAGGTAAATTATACATATGCACAGCATAAATATAAAGTGAATAAACAGAAAGATACACAAAATAGTTAAATACAAAGTAGTTTGGGAAGGAAGGCAATAGCCTTTTTTCAGATAGAAAATCAAGGAAGAAAGATGAGAAACTTACAAGGATGAAATGTTAATATGCAAAGGAAAATAGTTTGTACAAAGAAAGAGAATAAGAATTTATTAAGTACCTACTATGTTCCAGTTACTTCTATGTGCTTACAAATATTTTCTAATAATAATAATAATAGCTAACAAATATGTAACACTTACTGTGTGCCAGGCATTATGTGAAGCATTATACAAACATCTCATTTGGTCCTTAGGACTATCCTAGGAGGGAGCTGCTCATTTTATAGATAAGGAAACTGAGGTTTAAAAAAAAAGATTAATAAGTATTTGGGTTTGGGTTGAATTTAGATCTCTCTTACTCTGGGCCCAGGACTTTATCCATTGCATTAAGGAAAAAAGTTGTTTAAAGAGACAAAGAATTCTTAAGGAATTCTCCCAACAGTAAACTTTAAAAGATGTGTAGATGCATTAATACATAATAAAATAAAATAATGTAATTTAAAGTAACAAACATGATGAATAATAAGTAGACTAAAAAGAGCCTTATGAAATAATATAAAAAAAGAGAAAGAAAATGGAACCTGAAGAATGGAATACACAATAACTACAATCCAAAAAAGAAAGTAAGAGAATGAATGGGTAAAGAATCCTAATTTGTAAAGATTGAATTCTTATTAAAATGATTTCTCTATTAAAATGAATTAATAATAAATAATTTTATATGTAAATAAAATAACATCAGCTAGTTTATTGAAGTTAAATATTAAATTTTTAATAATTTTTTAAATAGAATTTTTTTCCATTGAAAAAAGCATATACAAAAGATGGAAGAAGAATCAGTTCATATCAGTTTATAATGCCACAATCCATTGATTTTGAGAGAGGGAGAAAGAACTTCAAATTAGATAAGACTCTGTTTAGCAAATGTACAATACCATTCCTCCCATCCCCACCTTAAATGTCTCCCTTCTCCTCCCGGTTCCCTCTGTAATCCTTGCCCTTCACCATGGTGTACCTCATGATACACACATCTACTGAACCCTTTTTTGAAGTATTCCACTTAGCTCTGCTCTCCTCTCCCCTATATAGAGTCTATGGTATGCTCCAAAAGGCCCTCTTTTCTTCCTCTGCCTTCTCCCCACCTCCCCACAACTGAATCAAAAATCAAGATTTAATAATGAATCATTGCAGGATAGAGAAGTAAAGAGCTCTGTAACTGTAGTGGATTGAGTCTTGAGTGTTTTTGATCATTTCCATGGCCTTGGTAAGACCTGTGTCTTTATTTAATGGAAAAGGACAAAGCAGAATAAGTTAAGTAGGGGCGTGTGGGTGTGGGTATGGGTGTTAGATGTAGCTAACATCTTAAATGGCTTTAAGTGTCATATCCCAAAGTTGTGGGTTTTCATACTGAGATCTAGGGGCATGGTGCCATCTTGGATTCAGCCCCTGCCTGGAAGCTGGTATGAGTTGAGAAGTACCTGAATCAACAGAGAGAAGGTCCTGGCAAGGAAACAATTTGATAAGCTCATCCCTACTGAAGAGCTTCGGAACCTCATTACTAGGGCTTCTAGTAGAAAGAAAACTAGATCTAGAAAGAAAACTGATCCCCCAGAAACAGAAATGTGGGCAAATTTTTCTAGCATTTAGAATGCCTCAAGATCTTGTCATGGGATTTATTTTTTATTTTTCCTTCAAAATCAATCACAATACAAACTGTGCTTCTCTGTGGAAAGAATACATGGACAATTTTAGTGTTTGTCCAGTAACCATCTCACTGTTATGGTAGAAGTATTATCTGCTTCTATGGAATACAGCCTTTCCCGGGATGCTAAAGATTGGTAGGTGAAGATCACCTTCAGGCCTTGCAAGAAGTTGTACACACCCCCCACACCCACTCACACACTCCCACACCCTCACACCCACACATACACCCTTCCACCCCAGCCCCACCAACACCCACACCCACACCCCCCTGCTGTACCCCTTTCTATTAACTGTGGAACAAATTTTGAGATAGCTGGTTGGCCAAGTCCTCATTCCCCACAGAGAAGGCCATTTGAGGAAAGAGACTTCAGCCTATTCTTTCTAATTACCATCTTCCCACCCCCATGTCACACAAAAAATATCTAAATAAACTATACCTTCTTAGCTGATCTCAGGAATAGCATGATTTTTTTTTCTTAAACTTATCTTAAATATTTATTTATCACGGTTTATCAACAATGTTCATCAACATTTCTATATACAAAGAAAGACACAAAAAAAGACTAGAATATATGAAAATGTGAATTATCTAGTTTAACTCATCCACTCACTAGAGGAGAAGTTAAATGGTTTTTCCAATATCACACAACTGGGTAGTAGAATGTTCATATGTATACTCAGTCAACAACACAGACATAAATTGCATCTTGTGCCCTTCATGATGATTCACTTCTTTTATGCTAAAAAATGAAGATACCCCTCAAGCCAGCTAGTGTGGGGACATCCCCTTGGACATTTTTTTTTTTTTAACCCTTTTGGGATCTGGTTGAATAAACTATGAGGTTCATATAGAACTTTAAAGTTAGCAACTTGTTTTATGTCCTTCCCCACCCCCACCCCGTCTGATCTCTGCAACATCACTAAGAGATAGATGCTAAAGGTACTGTTAGCTCCAGGCTGCAGAAATCAGATTCAGAAAGGTTAAATTACCATCTACTGTGATACATAGGATTTGAATCCAAATCAAGTTCAGTATCTATCAACTATAAGATGATGGTAAAGAGGCCAGACTAGAGGCCTTCAAACATCCTTTCCAACTCTAAAATTTCGATGACCTTAGAAAGCCGCAGGGAAAAAGCCTTAGCGCTTAGACTAGGGAAGGACCAAAAGTGGGTCAGATCCAGTGTGCTCTATTTTTTAACATCAAATGCCCTCTAGTGGTGAAATAAGGTTACCTGATGTTTCCCGGTGCCATTTTTAAAAAGAACATTTTTTTTCCACTATAACTGAGAAAAGTAATTAATCACAATAAGATCTGAAAATTATTTCTCTTTAAAGGAAAAAAGTGAAGTATAAAGAATATTTTCTATTTATAGTCTGCTTATGGGGTATGTGGCCACATTAACCTGATAGAGATTTTAAAGGTTATTTGGTTCAGTGGGTCAAATTCAAATAGAAAAAGATCCCTATCGACCACATATTGATTTAGAAAACCACAAATTAATACTATATTGTATTTATTTGTTAAATATTTATTTTGTTAAATAATTTATTTATTTATTGTATTTATTTTGTTGAATATTTCCCAAATACATTTCGATCTAGCTTGGTCTACACTCAAGACTTTTGCTTCAGGAGACTGACATCTCTGGTTCTAATCTATCCTACTGATTTTTGTAGATTTTTGTAGATTTTGTAGAGGAAACAGGCCCAGAGTTATATAATGGCTTGCCTAAGGTACCACAGGGTGTTAATTATAATAGTATTTAGATAGGGTTTTAATGCTTGCAAAATGTTTTGCAAATACTTCATTTTATCCTCCTGACAGTCTAGAGCAGTAGATGCTATAATTATAATTTCCATTTTACAAATGAGGAAATTAAGGCAGAGTTTAAATGACTTGCCCAGAGTTATACAGCTAGTAAGTATCTGAAGTAAGATTTGTACTTTGATCTTATTGACTCTAGGTCCAGCATTCTATTCATTGAACTCTTTAACTTGTTCCTCTAACACCAAATCCAAAGGCCTGTTTACTACACTGCGTGTTCAACTTTAAGTATAACATTTTAAAAAGGATGTGGAAAAATTGGAAAAGGTCCAGAGGAGGATGATCTCAGTGATGAAGGAAAAAAGATTATTTCATGTGAAAACCCACTATACAAATTTAGAACATATTGAATTGGACTGGGTAGAGCATGACAACTACCTATAAGTATTTGAAGGGATGTCATGTAACTGCTTGGTTCCAGAGGTCAGAATAGTAAGAGATATGGTTTAGAGAGGCAAAGTTTAGCTCAGTACAATATAAAAAGTTTGTAGCAATTAGAACTTTCAAAAATGTGGAACAGATTATTTCAGGAGATGGATGAAACAGAATGGTTGTTTATTAGGGAAATTGTAAATGGCTTACTTGTTCAAGTTCTGGTTTAACTAGATGGCCTCTGAAATTTCTTCTGAAAGAGATTTGTGAATTATAATAATAATTTGACTATCTAGTAATATATAGTCATATTTGACTATACAGTAATAATAAGATGAATTACAAGTAGGACTTATAAGATCAGTCCCTTTGCCATTAAGAATTTTGATCTTTACTATGTCTTTAGCTTTTATTTATTTGTTGAACAATTATTAAGTATTTATTATACAACAGTCACAATGCTAAACACAAGCTACAAACACAAAACTGAAGTATGCATAGGCCTTTCTTCAATGGAAGGGATTGATTTACGTAACACTCCTGAGCCCCCACTTTGTTTCCCACTAATTATCAGCCCATAGTGATAATTAAGTCTTAGTAAAGGTTATACCAACTAAGATGGTATAATAAGAACATTTGGTATAAAAATTCCCCAATGCTTAAGTTATACTTTCTCAAAAATACAAAGAAATCCATGGAAGAGTGGAATGAAATTTGGGAAATAGTAATAATGAAGTGCATGTGCAGTAGCAAAAAGGTAATTCACAACCCCTGAGATTCACAACTTCTACGAAACCTTTTGTGACTCTTTTTCTGGCATTCTTCTCTTGGACAAGGGAAGCTTTATCACCCTCTTACATTGATGATATTACACTAATTGATTGGAGGATGGAATCTTCTCTCTTATAGTTGCATGGAGTAAGGACTTAAGAAATTGCTACCACTGCATAAAGTAATGCAGAATAAATCTGAAAAATAAGCTGGAATCTAATTGTGAAGGACTTTAAAAGTTGAACTGAGGAGTTTATTATGGTGTCGAAAAAGAAAATGGAATCCCTAGCTGGTTTCAAAGTTTCACTCACATGGAGATTCTATATAGTTAGAATTCCTGGTCCTTCTATTTGCTAATGCCTTTTTCTCCTGGAAATTACTTTGTATTTATGTAAAGGTACATGAGTGTGGGTGTGCATAGGTGTATGTGTGTTCCCATATGGGTTATGTGCATCCATATAAATCTCTGTTGCTTTGGTTTGTAGGGAAACATGAATCATATCTCAGAAGTTTCTTTCACCAACCTTTTCCAAAGGAGATTGATTTCTGCCAGTAGGTGAAACAGAAATTTAGCACCAGTCTGGTTACTATGCTCTCCTCAGGACACTCTTCTAGAATTATATCTATTTGTCTCAGTAAATATTGCTGGTCTAGGGGAAATATTTTTAGGTTTAAGCAGTACTCCAAGCTATATAAACAATGCTTCCCACCAAAAGCTAGTTGTTCTTCTTTCTCAAAAGGGCCATCAACCTTACTCTTTCCTCCAGAGTCACTGCAGTCCAGGGGCAAGACAAAGGTCAAGACAACTGGTGATGACCCAGAAACAGTTACACAAAGACCATGGGGAGCAATTATCAAATAAATCCATTTGTCTAAGCTGATAGCAAATAGAAATCAGAGAATATCTATAAATAAACTCTACAATACACAGAATGAATAAATTCTTTCACTAGGAACAAGATAGTTCAGTCAAGAAAGAGATGACCAGATATCACACAAAAAGGAAATTCCCTTCAAATCCCTCATGTAGTAAGCTGGGGGAAAGGGTATGATCAAAGCAATACTAATTCTACATATCAACTCCTTCCCAGAGATTTTCTCTTCATTCAAGGGTCACTTCCTGAACAGAAGCTGGAACAGAGGATCTTTTTTCCTCAAAGTGGAAGCCAGAAGATCAGTGTTTCAACCAACCTCTCAACAACTCTCCATTTACAGGAGTGAGATGGTTGCCCCTCTCTAATTGCTATTGGATCATTTTCCTTATTCATTTTCTTATCCATTCTAGCTTATGAGTTAATCAATTCAGATATGTTTATATCAGTTGATAGGTTTTAAACTTTCCATATTAATTATTTAAAATTACAATATAGTTCTCATTAAACAATTAACTATGACTTCTTCAGTTTGTTGAATCTTAATAATATCATTTATTGTGAAATTAAACATTATTTAAATAACTGGAGAAACGTTTCCCCCCAATCATGGTTTGCCAGTCACTCTGTGTACACACACACACACACACACGCAAACATACACACACACCTAACAATATCTGGCTAGCTTCTTAACATACCCAACAATATCAATTCCCCCACCCATCTCCAAATTTAACTAAGCATCAAAATTGCTAATTATATTAATTGTCAACAGTGTAACAAATAATCAAATTAAGTCATAAATACTGATGTAAAATATGTTATCTGTGAGAAAGATTACAACCAAAGTCATCTTTAACTATCATTAAAGTGTTCATTACTTGGGGTTTTCCTTTGTAGGATCTTTTTCTAGAGGTGATGGATTCTTTCAATGAATAGTGTGCCCTCTGGTTCTAGTATAACAGGGTAGTTTTCCTTGATGTTTTGGAAACTGCTATCCAGGATCCTTTTTTGGTCATGTCGTTCAGGTAGACTAATAATTTTTAATTGTCTGTCTCTCCTGCATCTATTTTCCAGATCAGCTGTTTTGCTAATGGGGTATTTTACATTTTCTTGCAGTTTTTCATTCTTATTAGTTTAACTGATTCTTGATGTCTCATAGAGTCATTAGCTTCCATTTACCTGATTCTAGTTTTTAATGTATGATTTTCTTCAGTTAGCTTTTGTAGCTCTTTTTCCATTTGATTCATTTTACTTTTCAAGGTGTTATTTTCTTCAGTGTTTTTTTTTTTTTTTCATTTAGCCAATTCTATTTTTTATGGAATTGTTTTCCTTTCCCAAGTTGTTGATTCTCTCTTACATCCTCTTATTTCTTTCCCCAGTTTTTCTTCTCTCTTATTTGTCTTTTAAAATCTTTTTTTATGAGCACTTACAAGATGCCTCTTTAGGCTTGAACCAATTCATATCACCCTTTGAGATTTTCCATGTGGGCATTTTATCCTCTTCTGAGTTGGTTTTGATGTTCTCTGTCACCATAGTAGCTTTCTGTAATTAAGGTTATTTTTTGTTTCTTGATCATTTCCTTTCTTTTTTCCTTTTTTTCCTATTTTGTGACTTTTAAGGTTGGGCTCTGCTCCTAGGGTATAGGGGGACATTGTCCCAAGCTTCCTGTGCAACTCTGAGTCTTGGCTTTAAGCATAAAGGTCCCTTATGTTTGGCATCTTACTCATAGCAGGGGACTGTCCTACAGCCAGAGCTGAGGGTCTCAGTTGCTGATCTGCCGTGATTAAGACCCTCTCACTGGCTTTCTCAGACATCTTCTAAGTTTGGCTGAACATCCCTTTCACCTCAGTGAGACAGATCTTTCTTGAAGTCCTTCCAATCTGTCTTGAGCTGTAGAGTGGTTTTATTCTTTCAGACTCTGTTCAGAGGCTTAGTTTCATGCTGTTTTTGAGGGAAACTGAGAGAGCTTCCTATCTCCATTCTGCCATCTTGCCTCAGCCCTTAGAACTCTGCAAGAGTTCACTTCTCAATTCTGGAAAAATAGTACCATATTTTAGTCTTCTCAGGACATCAATTAGAGCTTTTCTCCAGAATTCTTTTTTAGGTGTCATTACGAGATAAGAGCTAAATCTAGTTATATTAGAAATTTTTTCTTTGTATATTTTTTCTTGTATATTTTGTTTGTGCTCTTCAGTTCTTCCAGAGCTAGATTCTCTTCTCTTAGGAGATTCCTCATAACAGTTAAGATTCCATTGTTTCTTAGATACAGTAATTGTACCCATAGTCCTTTTGGGAGACGCCATTAAAGTTGGCGTTGCAAATATATTTTGTTGATGTTTATTTGTGAATGTTGTGTGCAGATCACTAAAACTATAAGTTGATGAAAAAATTCTAACCTACATTAATAGAGAAAAATTTTCTACTTGGGAATACTCTAGGCAAATGAAATCCTAATACTCTCTCCCTCTCCCTGTTTCTCCCTCTTCCCCTTTCTCCCCTGTTTTCTTCTCTCTCTCTCTTTCTCTCTTTTTTATCGTCTTTCTCTCTGTCTCTGTTTCTGTCTGTTGTCTGTGTGTGTGTGTGTGTGTGTAACTCATTGTCTTTCTGTCTCTGTCTCTGTCTGTCTCTCTTTGTCTTTCTGTCTCTATCTTGTCATATTTAAATGCATGTATACATGTACATCTGTGTGTATGTTTAATATATATACCTATATGAATATACACATACACCCACAGAAACACATATAGGCTTTTCCAAGAGAATATAAGTTTCTTGAGTAAAAATTGTTTTTTATTTTTTGATTGTATTTCCAGGACCTAAAACAGTTCCTGGTGACTGATTTTTTAAAATCAGTGTCAGTCAACAAAGATTTATTAAGTTCCAACTGTATTCCAGGCATTGAAGTTTTGACTGATTATTTGATTATGACCTACTTAATTTTTAAAAGAGCTATAGAACTTTTGAAAATGTCTACAGGGTCCTATGCTACCTGATATTACCATATTCAATCTATTAAATTCTAGTAGCTCTAGCACAGACTCTCATCAGTACTAAAGTTAATGCACATATGTCATGCAGAAGTGAGAGAAGTTCAATAAAAATCGTTGCTTAGGCTCACATTCTCTCTGAAAATTATAGCAAATTTAATACTGATTACATAACTCTTATTTAGGATATACATTTATAAACGAGTGGGAAAGTAATAAAACTCACTTGCATAGAATGACTTATAGTATTTTGGATAATGACACTGGTGGGGGAAACTTTATTCATCTTATCAACCAGAGCAGCTGATCTGAAGGGAAAAGTAAATAACACAATAGCTAAGCAAAATAAATTGTTATTTTCTGTGTAGTTTCTCTGAGCTAGTTGTTTTTTATGTAATTATTCTGTCTCTGAGAGGGGGAGATGTTGAAAGAATAAAAAAATACCACGGTAATGGTTCTACAAAAAAAACAGACAGCGAGCAGACATCTGGAATTACTGATACACATACCTTCTTTCTCATCTCCAAAAATTCTTTGTGAGAATGGTGGGTCATGACTCAAGGGTAGCCTTGATGAAAATTTGAGGACAGAAAAAATACACTTTTGTACATTATTTTCTCCCTAAGGTCATCTCTTTATACAATTTACTAAGAGGTGGAGAAGATATAACACTCCCCCCTATCTATTGTCAATTGACTTTTAAACATAATCTGAATAAAATTAAAACTTAGACTTCAATGCTCTTCTTAAACAGGGTCTCTTCCATGGATATGAAAATCACCCAAGATTTTTATGACAGATACAATTTTGAAAGAAAATTTTATTCAACAATTCATTGAGTTGTTGAAAATGTCATCACATAAAGTATAAAATAGAGATATGCTAACTTGAGAGGAGTTCACCCATGTCATAATGTCCTGTGAACAGCTGATGCAAAAATAGAAAATACCACATCCCCAATAAAGGTAGAGGTCTCCAATGGCTCTTCTTCTCAAATGACATTGATAATTGCATCCAGACTTAGGATACTACTAAGCTTTCCCCCATTCAACATGTATTGATTCAAGTGAGATCAAAATATAATCAAATGCAATGGAAAAACAAAGTAGGCATATTACTCATAATACATACTCATATTGCTTAGATTATGATAGCTGATTAGATAAGCTGTTGCTTTAGTCCATTTATTTCAGATGGATGTGGGAGATGAACAGTGAATGATCTCAGAATTAACTAAAGAAAGGAAATCATATTAGAATGCTTTTAGGAAATTGTGTAGAACTATCAGTAACTCTAAGATGCTCAGAACTATCTATGATATTTATTGTCAATACTCTCCTGGAGACTTGAAACATGGTATTAAAATATACTTTTAAAAAAGAATCAAGTTGCAGGAGACTCAAAATACAATGGAGAGATGCAAGATAAATATTAGTAGTATAGATGTAGTATATTGCCAGGTACTATTTGTGCTAAAGAACTGTATAAAAGACACTACGAAGGAAATGTATGAATAATTGATAGAGCACTTGTTCCCAATGAAGAAGAAAGACATCTTCCTGAGTTTAAATTTGTTCTCAAATACTTACTAGCTCAATTTCTTTGAGAAATTTATCTCAGGTGACCAAGGGCAAGTCACTTAACTTTTATTACCTCAGTCTACTCATTTGTAAAATGAGCTGAAGAAGGAAATGGTAAACAACTCTAGTATTGTTGTCAATAAATTCCCAAATGGGGTCATGGAGAGTCAGACATTACTGAAATGATTGAAAAACAATAACAAATGATTGAAAAATGATGTAGGCCAGTCATTAAATGATACTATGTGATAACAGATATATCATAGAAGGAACACTTTATATCATAATCACTAGAACTACTGATGGTATACATTGGTTTCATACTGGAAGGTTCTCTATAATTCTGGGAGTATAATCTGTAATGATTCTTGAAATCTGTATAATTGATGGTGAGAAGGTCCATCAAGGTAAAAATCATTCATAGGAGACTAGATCTTGAGCTGTACATCAATATACATCAATGGTCAGTCAGTTTAACCTTATTTTACAGATAAGAAACCTGAGGTCTGGAGAGGAGAAATGAGTTTCACAAATAATAAATGTCAGTGAAAGGATTTGAACTGAAGTCCTGTGCCTTAAAATTCAACTTTTCATGCATTATGCTGCTTGCCTTTCAGAAAATTCCATGAAATTGTTCTTTTCAAAATAAAAGGTTTTTAGAACATGACAATCCAAAATTTAAAGATGAAAAAATAGTCCCAGGAAATTGTGTGATTTATACAAGTCACATTGTATGTTCTAAATACTAAAATATTAAAATGTCATGTAATGTGAACTGATGATAATTATCAATATTCTTGTTATTGTCACTATACAATCAAAATTAGAACCCACATAAATTTAAAAGGGGATTTACTTAATTTGCCTTCAATTCAAGAATTAATGTTTAAAAAAAGGTTTATAGAGACAGCCAAATTGATAAAGTGAACTTGGCATGAGGAAGATCAGACTTCAAATCCTACTTCAGATAGATATTAGAGTGTTATTGGACAAACCATAACTTCTCTAAGCCTCAGTTTCCCTCTTTGTCTAATAGAGTTGGACTTAACTGGCTTCTAAGATCCCTGCCAAATTGACTTCTGTGAGCCTGTGATTTCTCTGTTTTATATTAATGAGTTGCTTCGTCCACTCTTTAGTGTTTTCATTTCCCCCATATACAGACACCAATGGCTTCAAAGTTAATTTGGTGTGTGTGAGTGTGTGTGTGTGTGTGTGTGTGTATGTGTGTGTGCGCGCCTTAGCATCCTAGTATTGACTTAAAATTAGAAGCAACTCCAGAGACCATTTAGTCTGATCCCCTCATTTCATGTATGAAGAAACTAAGGTCCAGAGAGGTGAATTAATTTACCCATGTTTATATAAGCATTAATAATAATATTTATAACAATAATAATAGGTAATATCTACATAGTGCTTTAAAGTTCATAAAGCATTTCATAAATATTATCTCATTTGATTTTGGTGCTATTATTATTTCAATATTACACAGAGGAAACTAAGGCAGTCAGAGACTAAGTGATTTGTCCAGACTCACAAGAGTCTGAGGCTGGACTTAAACTCAGCTCTTCCTGACTCTAGTTTCAGTGCTTTACCCACTGGCTCACTTAGGTGCCTCAAATCAAAGTCTCATAGTGGCAAGAGGCCAGATTTGAGTTCAGGCCCTTAGTGTCCCAGAAATTTCACCTTCTACTGTACTCTACACAATCACAGCATGACAGACCCCAGGACTTTGTCTTGGACTGGCTGTCCTCCTCTCTCCCCATCAAAAGACTGAAGCAAACTCTAAGAGACCTGAGATTTCCCTACCAAAAATCAACTGACTACTTTACACATCATTATTCTTTAACACAGGACTTGTACTTCATGTAGCAGACTGCCCAGGAACAATTGGTGTGAATAATCCCTAGCCTTTCATTAACTTCAAAGCTGGAAATCTTTGAGAAATTTATCTCCCTGATTTTTTAATTCAAATTTAACTGTCCTGGCTCATCTCTGGTAATGGAATAACTTTCTTAAGCTTCTCTGTTTCTTATTTAAAGCAGCCAGATGTATTGTATTAGTCATATCTTCTAACATTTAATCCTATTCTTTCTATATTATTGGATATGTTTTCCATGTGCCTTTTCTCTTCTATAAAGGTACAGATGCCTTAAGGAATGGGTTTATTATTTCTTTATCTCCTTCACAATGCTAGTTACAAATTTCTTTCTGTCTCTGTCTCTCTGTCTCTGTTTCTGTCTCTCTCTTTGTCTCTCTGTTGCTCTGTCTCTCTGTCTCTCTCTGTCTCTGTCTCTCTGTGTCCTCTCTCTCTCTCTGTCTCTGTCTCTGTCTCTCTCTCCCTCTCTCTGTTTCTTCTCTCTCTTTCTGTCTCTCTCTGTTTCTCTGTCTCTTTCTCTCTGTGTCTCTCTGACTCTCTCATCTCTCTGTCTCTGTCTCTCGCTCTCTCATCTCTCTGTTTCTCTATCTCTTTCTTTCTCTTCCTCAGATTTTTGGCCCTGATTTGTTATTTATTTGATGTAGAGAACTCTCAAAAGTAAAAATTCCTGCTAAATTAATCAACAACTCTTCCCCAACTTATAGTATCAGCACTACCTTAGGTTCCCAGAGATTGTTACTTGTCCAAGGTTAAGGCGACAGAGATGGGGGGTAAGCAGTTTTCCTTCTTGGTCCTTAACCAACTTTACCAACTGCTTTGCCATACTGCTTCTTGATGCACAGCATAGATGTTCAATACATAGACTTATGAATCCTTTCATAGTCTTAGGAAATATAGTTCCTATCTCACAGGCTTGTTCTAAGGATCAAATGATATTATGCATGTAATGTATCTGGCAAACTTAAAACATATATCAACATTAGGTAGGATTATGAGTAGAGGCAGAGGTAGGGGTAGGAGTGGTGGTACAGCTGGTGATGGTAGTAGTGGAGCTAGTGCCAGTTGTCTAGATTTTTGTCTTGACTCAGAACTCTGATGATTGTGAAGGAGAGATGATGATTGCACAACTATATGTTACACAAATTCAATTCATGTAAATGAAGACATTATACTCCTGATGTCATTGGTCCTTTTCAAGAACAAAGGACAAACAACAACAGTGGTAGTAGTAATAGCAGAAGCAATAGTGATAGTAGTAGTAGTAGTAGTAGTAGAAGTAGAAATAGTAGTGTAGTAGTAGTAGTAGAAGTAGAAGTAGTAGTAGTAGTTGTAGTAATAGTAGTAGTAGTAGTAGAAGTAGTAGTAGTAGTAGTAGAAGTAGAAGTAGTAGAAGTAGTAGTAGTAGTAGTAGTAGTAGAAGTAGAAGTAGTAGTAGTAGTAGAAGTAGTAGTAGTAGTAGTAGTAGTAGTAATATTACTAAATTATTACTAAAGTTATAATCTTGACATTAAAAAGACCTGAATTTTAATAGTAACTCACACATAACTATATCACCTTGTTTAAGTCACTTAAATTCTTACTGCCTTATGCAACCCTTTAAAACGTGGAGGTAATTTCCTCTGCATTGGTGAAAGCAGTTGCTTCACTAACAATTCTTTTTATAAATGAAATCACAGGTCTTGTAATCAATTATCACAAAAGCATTCAAGGAATAGAGAATGAAACATCTTAGTAAAGAAAATCTGTCAGATGAGTCAGTTAAGATATATTAACAACAACAACAATAATGTGAGTCAAACCACATTTATAGAATATTTCACTAAAGTGACAATAGAATCTATGACTTCCTATCTTTCCAGTCATACATAAAAACAAGTAGAAGAAAACCAGAATTCTAGAAAATGTGTTAACATTACTTATTTCCCTGTGCTTCTAAGTAATCTTATTGATCCTGAGCCCTTATCTTTCCATTTTTCAAACTTTTTGGTTCAATAGATTAGATTGACTTTTCAGATTCTGTTTGATAGAAGAAAAGTAGGGTATGTACTACTTGATAGAAGAAAAGTAAGGTATAATTATGTAACTACATAGTTACATACAACTATGTAAAGGCTGAAGGATTTTATTTGTCTGTCTATCTTTGAGTTTGTCTGTCTCTCTGAAATACCTGTAATCCATCCAACATTTCTCTCTGAGGAAATGTCTTAGAAATACAGGTCAAGCAAAAGTCCCAATATCTAAATACTTATGGGAGACTGATCAACATTATTAAACTTATCCATCATTCAGTGAGTCTTCTAAGGCATGCAGTTTTGAAATACTGTGTCATTTGGGACAGATAACATGATCAGAAAACTCATGAGATTATTGGTGGCTTCTTATTTCAAAGCTGGAGTTATTGTGATTACAAGATTATAGGCAACATTTTGACTGTTTTTGTTATGGCTGTGAACTGGCTCAAAGATTAAAGGAAAAGAAAAGCAGGAAGGAAAATCAAGTAATATATTTTGAATCTTGAAGTGGCACAGAGACACAGTTCTACTGTAGAACTCCAGTGTTTTTTCATAGGATTCATCTGCTTTAAGAAGTATCCACTTGAGCTGTGAATTAACTTCCACAAATGGTTTTTTATTTATTTTCCTATAATGAAAATTTTGACTTTTTTGTTTAGAATTTTGAGTTCTATATACTCTCCTTTCTTCCATCTCTCCCTCATTGAGAAGGTAAGCAATTGACCTAGGTTTATATGTGTAATCATGAGAAACACATTTCCATGCAACTCATACTCAACAAATATTTATTAAGCCATTACTATGTGCAAAACATAGTACAGCCATTAAGGATATAAAGAAACAAGTGAAACAGGAAGAATAGTATTTTTACATCCTTGAGATGGTAATTATAATCAATGGAGAGGTGACAGAGTCAAGACTCAAAATGAGACATACAGTTTTTAGAAATGATTACCAGGATTTCCATCCTTCTGTCATGTAGAACAGGTTAATTCTTTCCTTACAAAGCAAGGCAGCCATCCCACGTTTTGACTGGGCCAGGAGGATCCATTCTTGGTAATCTTTGGCCCTGTAAACATGGTTTTGTGGCCCCCAAAGGGCATAAAAAGACCTCCACACCTAAAAACTTTCAAAGGTGATGCCTCAAGTCCACATGAGTTACCACTCAATTATCAGTGCAACAGACCTGTTTTTGCATATAGAAAAGAGAAGTGTAGCCTCTGAGATAAGTACTATTATTACTATAGAGTATCAGGGTTTTTTGATATGACTAAATAAGCCTCTTTTTTTCAACTTCTAAATGACCTACAAATGTCTCATTTTGTTCCCAATTTGGGCCTAAATCCCCAATGAATCAGCTTGTGACATTTGTTGTAGTTGAGGGCTGAATGAAGTAGGGAAGGATGATACAAATATGGAAGCTGAGGAAAAATGACAATTTTTGGCAAGGGACTTTCTGATGGTATTTTGAGATTTATTTCAGTAGAAAAGAAAAAGTCCATGAGAATAGGCTAACAGGGAGCATAAAGAGAACACAAGATCTGCCATTACTTAATTCCTCTTAACCATCATGGAGAAACCTGAGTTGCCAACATAAGAAAGTTGCATGAAATTTGGCAAGAGATAGATCTCTTAATTTTTGAGGATCCTACAATGAAAGCAGATGGGAAGTGGTAGAAACTAATAACAAGACATGAGGTAAAGAAAAAGAAGACTCAGGTAGGAACCCACAGGCTTCATGTAGGAAGTATGGTCACTGATCTAGACATTTGGGTGGAAGATGTGCTGAGATAAGGGATAGAACATGAGATTGTGGGCAGAAATGAGCTTTGAGAACCTGTAGCAAAGTTAAGGGTTTATTAGGTTACCTTCTCCCCGCCCCCCCATCCTTTTCCACCTCCAGCCAGCATACTTTTCCTCTATAGAAGGAGCAGAGGGTGATAGACTTTTATTACCAAGGAAATGAGAGAAATTTAAGTGGTAATCTGATGATTCACTATAGCAATGGCTTCCTGGATATCTAAAGGAATAACCCACAAGGAGTGAGACCCTTTATACTTTGAGTATGCCTCAAGTCCAAGTAGAATAAAAAGAATTCAGAGAGTCTCTATAAGAAAATAAGTAAATGACTAAAAATGAAATTAGAAAATTCAAGGGAAAAAAGGTGTTTGTATAGCTTAGAACAGAAATGGACAAGGTTACCCAGGTAGTGATCTCACTCTAAAAGTAGAATAAAGAGAATCCAGAGATTCCATGAAATATCAAAAAATATTGGAATAAAATAAAAAAAGATCGAGAAAGTATGAAGAAATAAAAGGTATTTGCCACCCAAAAACATGTGCCTGGAAAAGAGGTCGACATGTGATTTAAGAATCCTTGAAGTCCCTGAAAAGCATGACCAGATGAAAAAACAGATGTCATATTTCAAGACATTATAAATGAACACTGCCCAGTTTTATTAAAACCATAAGGCAAGGTAAAAATAGAAAATGGATGCTCATAAAATATAAAATAACTATAAATATAAACAGAACAAGAAATAGTGTATTTTAATAACTGAACATCAGAAAAAAATTAAGCAGACCATAAGTGAATTTCTAGAAGAAAAAACTCTGGGTAAGATGGGCTTATAAGAATTTGCTTTCCATAAAACATTTAAAGAAGTACAAAGATTTTATAGGTTCCTTCTATGACTGCCATATTGGTTAGGCTACTTTTTCCTGGATAGGTGAGAAAGCTCTCTCTAAGATTTGATGTTCCAGAGGACTAAAATTCAAGATGCAACTTAGTTGATGTTTCATTCTGATAACAAAATAATGATGGCCATTGTCATTAATCATCTTATTAAATTTTAATTTTAATCAGCATAACTTAATTAATTTTATTTAATATAGTTCTAAAAATACTATGATGAAGACAAGAAAAAGAAATCTAGGGAACAAGCATAGGTAAAAAAGCACAATTATTATTTTTTACAAATGAAACAATAGCTTATTTTGAAAATCCATTTAGAAAATAGAATCAATAAATTATTTTAATAAAGTAGAAGGAAATAAAATATTATCTTTAGAAATATACAAGTCAAAAGCTATTATTAAAAATAAAAAAAAGAAGTATGCAAGTCTTCTTTTATATTACCAGCAAAACGGGGCAGCTAGATGGTACAGTGGATAGAGAGCACTGATTCTGACTGAAGTCAGGACTCGAGTTTAAATTCTAGCTTCAGGTACTTAATATTTCCTAGCTGTGTGACTCTGGTCAAATCACTTAACCCCAATTGCCTAGCAAAAACCAAATATATTGACAGCAAAACCTAGCAGATACAGAAAAATAAATTTCATTCAAAATTACTTAAGTGCATAGAAAATATTTAGGCTTCCATTTATCAAGACATACATGCACACACAGAGGAATATTGTGAATATAACTATAAATCATCTTTTATTGAAATAAAAGAAAACTAAAATAATTGGAAAGGAATTAATTGCTTTATGGTCTAGCTGTACAACCATAACAAAAAGAACAACATTACTGAAACCTATTTTCAAATTCAATGCTATAGCAATTAAATTGCTTTCTCTTTATAGAACTAAATAAAAGTATAATAAAATTCATCAGGGGAATGAAAAGTTAGGAATCTCAAGGAAAATACTGAGGAAAAATTGAGAAGAAAAGGAGCTAGCATTAATTTTCAAATTGTACTACAAATGAGTGATCACCAAAACAAATCAATGCTGGTTAAGAAAAAAAAAAAACTGAATAGAGCATATTAGATACATAAAATCCAGTCATAATCCAGTACAATAGCATAGCTTCCAATTTAAGGAAAAAATATTAATTACTGGGATGCCACTATTTATTTGATAAATAAAAAAAATTAGAAAAACTGGAAGTAGTCTGGGAGAATTAGGTTTAGATTAAATATTCACACTGCATACTACAATGAGTTTCAAATGGATATTTAACCTATATGTAAAAAAAAAATTATATTGTGAATAAAGCACAGGAAATAGAAAGAGACATCTTTCAAACCTATGAATAGAGGAAGAATTCTTGATCAAATTAGGAATAGGGAGGAGCAGAGGACATTAGTACAGTTTCAATTATATTAAATTGAGAATTTTCCCTTCATACTCAATGCAACTAGAAATAGAAAAGAAATGAAATGATTATCTAAAGAAAATATTTCTAATAAATTTCACAGATAAAGATCTGGCAACAAAGTTATAAATGGAATTAATCAAAATATATGTGAAAAAATCCATAACCCAATATATAAATCATATAATCAGACAATTTTCAAGAGAAAAAAATGCAATTTACAATAGCCACATAAAAATGTTAACCATTACTAATTATAAGTAAAATGCAAATGAAAATTACTTTGGAATTTTACTTTATACCCATCAGATTAGCTAAGGTGACAAAAGAAAAAGGAAAATGATAATAGTTGGAAAGTTTGTGAGAAAATGGATATCCAAATACACTGTTGGTGTTCATGTGAAAGTGGATATAGCATTCTAGGAAACAATTTGGAATGTTTATTTCCCTTCATCTCCCAATCACTTGCCCAGTGGGGTATCATGATTTGCCTCATACTCCAAAAAGATTTTAAAAAAAAGAAACATGGGTACCACTTTTTTAGACAGCAAATAACTAGAAACAAAAGAATTGCCTAACAACTGGGACATAGCTAGACAAATTCTAACATATGAATATAACTGAATATTATTCTGCTGTAAGAAATGAAAAGAGTCAACTTCAGAGAAGCCTGGGAAGACTTATATTAAGTGACGCACAGTGAAGTGGCACACAGTTTATAGTTGCCACATCATTACTCTTACAACTTAGGAAGTCTGATACAGCTAATCAAAACTTCAGAAGTCTAATGATGAAATGTGTCTTTCATGATGGACTTTGGGTGCAAAATAAAATATACATTTTCAGACATGACTAATACAGTAAAAATTAGTTTTACTTATTTGTTACAAGAGAGGACTTTTATTTGAGTGGAAGAGATGAAGAAAAAAGTAGAAGGGGATAGTAAGAGTGATATTAAAAAAAAAAAAATAAAAAAGAGAGTTAATGAAACAGATCAGTGTGTCGAGTTAATAAGCATTTACTAAGCCCTACTATGTACAAGGCTTTGGCCTAAGTACTGGAAAGCAGAAGTTCAGAAGGATCTACTGACAAAATTCATTAGCACAATGAATTTAATTTGTTGTTATTTTTCAGTTATTCCAGTCATTTCCAATTTTTCATAACCCCATTTAGGATTCTCTTGGCAAAGATGTTAGGATAATTTGCCATTTTCTTCTCCAGAAAGATAAGGAAACTGGGGCAAACAAGATTAACTGACTAGTTCAGGATCATCTCATAGCTAGAATCTGAGGCCAGATTGGAATTCAGGAAGAAGATTCCTTCTGACTCTGAGCCCAGTACTTTCTCTATCCACTGCACCAACTAGAGACATAGTAATAAAATATCATAGATAATAAATATATTTGTTTTCTCAACTTCTGTGTATATTGAAAAGTTTAAATTCTTTTGTTCATAATCAAAATATTTCTTAAAAAATTAATCATATTTTTGGGTGTTTAGAGAGTGCAATATTCCATTGACCCAATATGGAGAGTGTATATATAATATAATATCTAGTGGCCCACAAAATCATACAAGGCAGATAAGTTTGAGTGGAGATCTGATCAAGAGGTAACTCTACACTTAATTGGACAAACATTCATTAATTCTTATCTTGAGGTCTCTATGATGCTACATCTGTCACTCCTGGTCCATTACTGCCCAAGTGTTCTCTCCCTTTGAATACTTATAACAATACCAAATGTGGTTGCTTGTCTGTTATACTTAGTCAAAGGAAGTAAAAGGCAGTGGTCCTATACTGCTGTCTCCAACACCTAGCTGTTCAGTCATTTTTAATCATGTCCAATTCATGAAAGCCCCATTTGGAATTCTCTTGACAAAGATCCAGGAGAGGTTAGCCATTTCCTTCCCCGTTTTATTTTACAGACGAGAAAACTGAGGCACACAGTGTTAAATGACTTGCCCAGGATCTTACAGCAAGTAAATATCTAAGGCTGGATTTGAATTCAGGGTCATGACTTAACCCAAAATCAATCTGATTCTTATTGGCTATCAATAGGTCCCATTTGCTAATTGTCTGAATCCTGATTGATTCAGATTGAATGTAAATAAGGACCATTTATGCTTTGACTAGAAACCCTGAGGATCTTCCCCTCCCAGATTTATTTATTTATTAAGGGTTTTTTTTTTTTTGGGGGGGGGGGGATTAGGAGAGAGGAGATTCTTTGCCACAATTGCTACCTAGCTTTAATCACTCGATGGGTGGAGCCTCAGTCAAACTGAGACCTCTTGAAGACCTTAGCTTAAAAAGAACAAGGTTTCCCACTGCACCCAGGCCATCTTCAGTCATCCTGGTCTATATCAGGCCACTGGACCCAGATGGTTCTGGAGGGAAAAATGAGGCAGGTGGCCTTGCCCAGGCCTCCCATACTTAAATCCAATTTATTTGCATGTCATGGCAACACCTCCCTGATGTCATGGTCTTCATGGAGAGGACTTCATGGAGTGGATAGTTGAGCAACCCCCAACTAGTAAGTGTCTGAAACCAGATTTGAACTCAGGAAGATAAATTTCCTGGACTCCAGGTCTGGCACTTTATCCATTGCACCACCAAGCTGCTATATTATGACAATGACTCTTTTCATCCTAGCAACTACTACATTGGGTGTTGCTGAACTGAATGGGCTAGTCCTAAAGCCAGATGTTAGGTCTTTTTTTTTTTTTTTTTAATAACTTTTTATTGCCAGAACCCATGCCAGGGTAATTTTTTACAACATTATCCCTTGCACTCACTTCTGTTCCAATTTTCCCCCTCCCTTCCTCCACCCTCTCCCCCAGATGGCAAGCAGTCCTATACATGTTAAATAGGTTACAGTAGATCTTGGATGCAATATATGTGTGCAGAACCAAACAGTTGGCTTGTTGCTCAGGGAGAATAGGATTTAGAAGGTAGAAATAACCTGGGAAGAAGAACAAAAATGCAAGCAGTTTACATTCATTTCCTAGTGTTCTTTCTTTGGGTGTAGCTGCTTCTGTCCATCCTTGATCAATTGAAACTAAGTTAGATCTTCTTTTTGTTGAAGAAATCCACTTCCATCAGAATACATCCTCATACAGTATCATTGTTGAGGTATATAATGATGTCCTGGTTCTGCTCATTTCGCTCAGCATCAATTCATGTAAGTCTCGCCAATCCTCTCTGTAATTCAGACGTTAGTTCTTAAAACAAAACTCAGAAAACACTCTTCCCTATCAAAAATGATCTGGAAACTGGGACACTGATACATTGTTGGTGGAGTTGTGACCTGATCCAATCATTCCGGAGTGCAATGTGGAACTGTGCCCCAAGGGCAACCCTGTGATCCAGCAGTGTTTCTACTGGGCTTATATCCCAAAGAGATCTCAAAGAAGGGAAAGAAATCCACATGTGCAAAAATGTTTGGGCAGCCTTTTTTGGAGTGGCAAGAAACTGGAAACTGAGTGGATGCCCCTCAATTGGAGAATGGCTGAGTAAGTTACGGTATATGAATATTATGGAATATTATTGTTCTGTAAGAAATGATCAGCCTGGAGAGACTTTCATGAACTGGTGCTGAGTGAAATGAGCAGAACCGGGACATCATTGTACACAGCAACAACAACATTATATGATGATCAACTCTGATGCACATGACTCTTTTCAACAAAGAGATGATTTGGGACAGTTCCAGGGATCTTGTGAAGAAGAGAGCCTTCTACACTCAGAGAGAGGACTTTGGGGACTGAGTGTGGATCACGACATAACATTTTCACTCTTTTTGTGGTTGTTCGCTTGCATTTTATTTTCTTTCTCATTTTTTTCCTTTTTGATTTGATTTTTCTTGTGCAGCAAAATAATTGTAAAACATGTAATCATATATTAGATTTTAACATATATTTTTATCATGCTTAATATATATTGGGTTACTTGCCATCTAAGGGAAAAGGGGAAGGGGGAAAAATTGGAACACGAGTTTTTGCAAGGGTTAATGTTGAAAAATTATCCATGCATATGTTTTGAAAATAAAAAAATATTTAATAATAAAAAAAAAACTTTAAAAAGGTGACCTGCAAGAATTTCAAGAGAATTAATGAAAAAAAATCAAATGAAGGTGGCTTAGCTGTACCAGATCTAAAATTATATTATAGAGCAGCAGTTACCAAAACTATTTGGTATTGGCTAAGGAATAGATTAGCCGATCAGTGGAATAGTTTAGGTTCAAGGGATAAAACAGTCAACAAATATAGCAACCTAGTCTTTGACAAACCCAAAGACCCCAGCTTTTGGGATAAGAACTTACTGTTTGATAAAAATTGCTGGGAAAAATTGGAAACTAATATGGCAGAAACTAGGCATTGATCCATACTTAACACCGTACACCAAGATAAGGTCAAAATGGGTTCATGACCTAGGCATAAAGAATGAAATTATTAATAAATTAGAGGAACATAGGATAGTTTACCTCTCAGACCTGTGGAAGGGGAAGGTCTTTATGACCAAAGAAGAACTAGAGATCATTACTGATCACAAAATAGAAAATTTCGATTATACCAAACTGAAAAGTTTTTGTACAAACAAAACTAATGCAGACAAGATTAGAAGGGAAGCAATAAACTGGGAAAATATTTTTACAGTCAAAGGTTCTGATAAAGGCCTCATTTCCAAAATATATAGAGAATTAACTCTAATTTATAAAAAATCAAGCCATTCTCCAATTGAAAAATGGTCAAAGGATATGAACAGACAATTCTCAGATGAAGAAATTGAAACTATTTCTAGTCATATGAAAAGATGCTCCAAGTCATTATTAATCAGAGAAATGCAAATTAAGACAACTCTAAGATACCACTACACACCTGTCAGATTGGCTAAGATGACAGGAAAAAATAATGATGATTGTTGGAGGGGATGTGGGAAAACTGGGACATTGATGCATTGTTGGTGGAGTTGTGAACGAATCCAACCATTTTGGAGAGTAGTTTGGAACTATGCTCAAAAAGTTATCAAACTGTGCATACCCTTTGATCCAGCAGTGTTACTACTGGGATTATATCCCAAAGAGATTATAAAGAAGGGAAAGGGACCTGTATGTGCACGAATGTTTGTGGCAGCCCTTTTTGTAGTGGCTAGAAACTGGAAACTGAATGGATGTCCATCAGTTGGAGAATGGCTGAATAAATTGTGGTATATGAATATTATGGAATATTACTGTTCTGTAAGAAATGACCAACAGGATGATTTCAGAAAGGCCTGGAGAGACTTACACGAACTGATGCTGAGTGAAATGAGCAGGACCAGGAGATCATTATATACTTCAACAACAATACTATATGATGACCAGTTCTGATGGACCAGGCCATCCTCAGCAACGAGATCAACCAAATCATTTCTAATGGAGCAGTAATGAACTGAACTAGCTATGCCCAGAAAAAGAACTCTGGGAGATGACTAAAAACCATTACATTGAATTCCCAATCCCTATATTTATGCACACCTGCATTTTTTATTTCCTTCACAAGCTAATTGTACAATATTTCAGAGTCTGATTCTTTTTGTACAGCAAAATAACGTTTTGATCATCTATACTTATTGTGTATATAATTTATATTTTAATATATTTAACATCTACTGGTCATCCTGCCATCTAGGGGAGGGGGTGGGGGGGTAAGAGGTGAAAAATTGGAACAAGAGGTTTGGCAATTGTTAATGCTGTAAAGTTACCCATGCATATATCCTGTAAATAAATAAAAGGCTATTAAATAAAAAAAATAAAAATAAAAAAAAAATAAAAATAAAAAAAAAAATAAAAAGGTGACCTGGAATGGTTTGGGCACCAACTTGGTGGAGACTAGCCTTCCAATAATTAATAGGGGGCAATAATTATTTGGGATTGCAGGTTACCAGGTTGCCAAGCAAAATGAAGGGAGCGGATAATATTAATGGTGAGTATAAAAGTGTCTTACATAGATAATGATTCTCCCAAGTCCGTGGATAAGGGTGAGGAGATGACAGATCCCAGAGAAGATTGAAAACTGGGGCAAAGGCACTATCACTGTTACTATTTAATATTGTATTAGAAACGCTAGCTATAGCAATAAGAGCTGAGAAAGAGATTAAAGGAATAAGAATAGGCAATGAGGAAGCCAAATTATCACTCTTTGCCGATGACATGATGGTATACTTAGAGAACCCCAGAGATTCTGCTAAAAAGTTATTAGAAATAATCCACAACTTTAGCAAAGTTGCTGGTTATAAAATAAACCCACATAAGTCATCAGCATTCTTATATATCACTAACAAAATCCAACAGTCAGAGTTACAAAGAGAAATTCCATTTAAAGTAACTACTGATAATATAAAATATTTAGGAATCTATCTGCCAAGGGAAAATCAGAAACTTTATGAGCAAAATTACAGACCACTTTTCACACAAATTAAGTCTGATCTAACCAATTGGAAAAATATTAAATGCTCTTGGATAGGGCGAGCAAATATAATAAAGATGACAATATTACCTAAACTAATCTATTTATTTAGCGCTATACCAATCAGACTCCCAAAAAACTATTTTAATGACCTAGAAAAAATAACAACAAAGTTCATATGGAAAAACAAAAGGTCAAGAATTTCAAGGGAATTAATGAAAAAAAAATCAAATGATGGTGGCTTAGCTGTACCAGATCTAAAATTATATTATAGAGCAGCAGTTACCAAAACTATTTGGTATTGGCTAAGGAATAGATTAGTTGATCAGTGGAATAGATTAGGTTCAAGGGATAAAACAGTCAACAAATATAGCAACCTAGTCTTTGACAAACCCAAAGATCCCAGCTTTTGGGATAAGAACTTACTGTTTGATAAAAATTGCTGGGAAAATTGGAAACTAATATGGCAGAAACTAGGCATTGATCCATACTTAACGCCGTACACCAAGATAAGGTCAAAATGGGTTCATGACCTAGGCATAAAGAATGAAATTATTAATAAATTAGAGGAACATAGGATAGTTTACCTCTCAGACCTGTGGAAGGGGAAGGTCTTTATGACCAAAGCAGAACTAGAGATCATTACTGATCACAAAATAGAAAATTTCGATTATACCAAACTGAAAAGTTTTTGTACAAACAAAACTAATGCAGACAAGATTAGAAGGGAAGCAATAAACTGGGAAAATATTTTTACAGTCAAAGGTTCTGATAAAGGCCTCATTTCCAAAATATATAGAGAATTAACTCTAATTTATAAAAAATCAAGCCATTCTCCAATTGAAAAATGGTCAAAGGATATGAACAGACAATTCTCAGATGAAGAAATTGAAACTATTTCTAGTCATATGAAAAGATGCTCCAAGTCATTATTAATCAGAGAAATGCAAATTAAGACAACTCTAAGATACCACTACACACCTGTCAGATTGGCTAAGATGACAGGAAAAAATAATGATGATTGTTGGAGGGGATGTGGGAAAACTGGGACATTGATTCATTGTTGGTGGAGTTGTGAACGAATCCAACCATTTTGGAGAGTAGTTTGGAACTATGCTCAAAAAGTTATCAAACTGTGCATACCCTTTGATCCAGCAGTGTTACTACTGGGATTATATCCCAAAGAGATTATAAAGAAGGGAAAGGGACCTGTATGTGCACGAATGTTTGTGGCAGCCCTTTTTGTAGTGGCTAGAAACTGGAAACTGAATGGATGTCCATCAGTTGGAGAATGGCTGAATAAATTGTGGTATATGAATATTATGGAATATTACTGTTCTGTAAGAAATGACCAACAGGATGATTTCAGAAAGGCCTGGAGAGACTTACACGAACTGATGCTGAGTGAAATGAGCAGGACCAGGAGATCATTATATACTTCAACAACAATACTATATGATGACCAGTTCTGATGGACCAGGCCATCCTCAGCAACGAGATCAACCAAATCATTTCTAATGGAGCAGTAATGAACTGAACTAGCTATGCCCAGAAAAAGAACTCTGGGAGATGACTAAAAACCATTACATTGAATTCCCAATCCCTATATTTATGCACACCTGCATTTTTGATTTCCTTCACAAGCTAATTGTACAATATTTCAGAGTCTGATTCTTTTTGTACAGCAAAATAACGTTTTGGTCATGTATACTTATTGTGTATCTAATTTATATTTTAATATATTTAACATCTACTGGTCATCCTGCCATCTAGGGGAGGGGGTGGGGGGGTAAGAGGTGAAAAATTGGAACAAGAGGTTTGGCAATTGTTAATGCTGTAAAGTTACCCATGTATATATCCTGTAAATAAAAGGCTATTAAATAAATAAAAAAAAAAAAAAAAAGAAAACTGGGGCAAAGGGATGGTAAATGTAGCTGTAATAGAGCTAAAAAAGGAGACAGTAATTTTAGAAATAAATATTAGCCAGGTCAGTGTGGACCATTATCAAAGGAAAAGGCAACTGTACCCATGAAGCTATTCAAAATAACTGTAGTGAGTGAGATGTTGATTCCACAAGGAGGTATGAACTTACTTAACAAATCCTCCTAGATTCAAATTCAGGAAGCTTCAATGTATTAGACTTAAAGTCAAAAAGAGAACTAATTTCAAATCCTGTCTCAGATACTTACTGCTTAATTTTGATCAATTCACTTAATCCCTTTCAGTCTCAATTTCCTCATCTGTAAAATGGGGATAACAGCACCTACATTCTAGGATTATTGTGAAGATCATATAAGATAATAATTATAAAATACAGTGCTTGACACATAAAAGCATATAAAGTTTATATATTATTGCTTTTCAAACCTGCAGGGGTCCTCAAACTTTTAAAATAGGGGGCCAGTTTACTGTCCCTCAGACTGTTGGAGGGCCGGACTATAGTAAAAACAAAAACTTTGTTTTCTGGGCCTTTAAATAAAGAAACTTCAAAGCTCTGGGTGAGGGGGGTAATCATCCTCAGCTGGTGCATCTGGACTTTGGGCTGTAGTTTGAGGACCCCTGCAAAAGCACTCATCATCATCATCATAAAATAATAATGAACCTATACCAACTGGCTATTGTTGAGATCCAAGACTTACTCTCATTGTTTTTTCATTTCAGATCATGGATAATAGGCCTACTAAAATCACTAGGCCAAGCCCTCTTTCAGGGGTTTATAACTCTCTCAACCATTCTATTTCTAATACTTATTACTTCTACCTACTTAGACGTATCCTTGGGGAGATTGCTGTTCTTTTCCAGTAAGGGGCAGTAGAGCTCCTACCAGAATCCGCATATTAGGGCACTCCAGGGAATGCACTAAGAATAATCACTGCAATGGCTTCATTTGCATCGGACCACAATTGGGTTGCAGATATAATTAAATTTGGCTTACAGAATACCAAGAGAAACTAGTAAGGCAGGGAACTGCTGACATGGGATCATCCCACATCAATGGCCAAACTCTAATCAGTGGAGAAGGCACCTACATACACACTAGAGCATAAAAGTGAGGTTCTAATCTAGGGCAAAGCTTTCTCTGCCTTGACAAAAATCCAATTTCTTTTGACTTGCTGCCACCCAGAGGTTGTGAAAACATCTTTAGCAAAAAGAAGGCAGAGGGGAGATGCACTTAACTGTCACATATTTTTGCTGATTGTATTTTCTCTGTTTGTCCTTAATGTACCTGGAACACTCTCCCTCCTTTGCTTCTCTTGCTGACCTTCCTGGCTTCCCTTAAATCCCAACTAAAATACAGGAATCCTTCCCCAATTCTTCTTAACTCTAATAATTTCCCTCTGCTAATTATTTCTTATTTACCCTATCTATACTTGCTTTGTGTATATTTGATTTCATATTGTTTTCTTTATTAAAAATGTAAATTCCTTGAGGAGAGGGCCTGTCTTTTGCCTTATTCTCCAGCAATGTTTGACACATAGTAGGCACTTACCAAATATTGATTAATTGATTGATTTTAAAAAGTATGTAAATAGTTTTTTGAGCCTCCCTATGGCAGATCTTAAAGCTTAGCTTAGCTGTAAAACCATTTTAAAGAAATTTCTAGTTTTCTCCCAGTGATCCTGTTTAACTTGCAGCCAGCAAGACATGTCATAATCTCCAAAGAATCAAAATTGTGAGTGATTCAGAAAACAGTAGAGTGATAAATGGTGGGTATAAATGTACTCCAATACCTTCCAGCAAACATTCACTTATTAAATGTCATTAATTAAATGACAATTACGAACTAAAATGGGTCTCTTTGCTTCTCTATCTAGTGCTCCAAACACTGCTCTCTGAGGCGAAACCCAACATGTTCCTCTTATACAGTAATCTTGAAAGATCTGGAAAACTACTGTCATGCCTACCTTAATTTTTTCCTCCATAATTAAATTTTTGCCTTTAATTCTTATTTGGCCTTTTCTCATGTTCTCACTCTCTTTGTTCCCTTCTTCTAGACATAAATAGCTAGTTAATTGTCTCTCAGTTCAAATATTCTTTCATTTATGCCATGTTTTTTATGTAAATGTTATCTCACCTAGCATACGTTTAAGCTGCTTGAGGCAGATTTTCTATTTTCTATTTCTTTGTAGCATCAATATTTATGTAAAGAGAGGAAGTTACCTACCTTGATGAACTAATAAATCTTATATTGACACTCATTTTATTATTAATGTTTTTTCCTTGCTGCTGCTTACTTGCCAGGTCAATTCAGAAAATCTGAAAAAGAAATGAATTACAGAATATCAGGATTGGAATGAACCTGAAAGACCATCTCCGGTTCAGCTCAGACCTGAAAAAGAACCCCCTCTCTAAAATCCCCAGAAAGTGGCCATCCAATCTTCTCTTTAAGACTTTCAATTAAGAAAAACCCAATGAATCTTGAGGCAGCCGATTCCACTATTAGGTATCATAGTTTTCATTACATTGAACTTAAATATCAAACAATAAATAATAAAGATTTATTATGCTAGGTGCATGGACTCTGAAAAGAGACAATAGATAATTCTTTTTCTCAATAAGTTTATATTCTAGTAGAAGAAACAACAAACAACAGTGACATGTACAAACAAGTTACATACAGGATAATTAGGAAATAATTAACAGAAGGCTTGAAATGGCACTTAAAGGAAAGCAAAGACATTTGAGTTGGAAAAGGCATGGGGGACAGACTGAGAAAATGCCTGCTTCTGAGATGTAATGTCTTGTTTGTGGATCAACCAGGAAGCCGGTATCACTGGATTTAAGAAAATGTGGCAAGGACTAAGCTGTGCAAACACTGGAAAGGTAGGAGATGATGAAAAGGTTTGAATCTTATATAGAGCATTTTATATTTGGACCTGGAGGTGATAGGGAGTCAGTGGAACGATATAGCTGGTTGTCTGTGTTAGGAAAATCACTTTAATGGCCAAATGGAAATCAGATTGGAGTAGGGAGAAACTTGGGGCAGGCTGACCCACAAGCAAAATATTGCAATAGCCCAGACATGAAGTGTTGAGGATTTACATCAGTGTGACCATTTTGGAAGGGGGAAGAGGACATATTTGAGACATGTTTCAGAGCTGAAATCAATAGGTAAATCCTGTAGATCCAAGAAACCTATTTCTTGGAATAAATTGAATATGGGAGATGAAAGAAAGTGAGGAATCAAGGATAGCTTCTAGATTGTGCCTGTAATTTGGAAGGATGGTGTTTCTATAGTAATAGAGGAGGCAAAAGGGAGAGTTTGACAAAAAGAATGAGTTTTGTTTTCAAAATGTTTAATTTTGGACATCAAACTGAATGTTCAGTTTGAGATGTCTAAAAGGCAGGAATAGATGTGAAATTGCAGGTTGGCAGAGAGGCTTGGACCGAATGGGTAGATTTGAGAGTCATTGGCATAGAGATGATAATTAAATCCATGAGAACTGATGAGATCACCAAGTGAAGTAGTATATGGGGAGAAAAAAAGAGGACCCAGGGCACCTCCAATTAGAGGATATCACCTGGAGAAGGATCCAGCAAAAGGGACTGAGGAATGACCATCTTAGTAGGAAAAGAATCAGGAGGAAGAAGTCTCCCCAAAAATCAAGGGAAGAAGAGAGTGATCAAAAAATCAAGGAGAATGAGAATTGAGAAAAAAGCCACTGGTTTGGCAGCTAAGAGATCATTGGTAACTTTGGAGAGAACAGTTTTAGTTGAATGATAAGACAGGAAGTCAGATTGTAAATGGTTAAGAAAAGAAGGAAGGAAGAAATGGAAGGGTATCTGTTGTAGGTGGTCTTTTGTGGTCCCCAAAAGACAGAGGAAATATAGGATATATGGTAATAGGAATGGATGGAGGGATTTTGAGGATGGGGGAGGCATGGGCATGTTTATAAGTAGTAGATAATAAGCTAGGAGACAAAGAGAGGTTTAAAATAAATGATAGGGTAGATATGACAAAGGCAATGTATTAGAAAAGACAGCTTGGAATGGTGTCATCCTATTTGCCTCTAAAACATCCACTCTTGTATTCTCTGAAGTCAAATAAGTCTAATTCCACTCTCATATCTTCAAATACTCAAATACAGTAATCATGACTTTCTTTGGTTTTCTTTTCTCAGGCCTAAACATCCCAGATCTCTTTAATAGATCCTCATTTGGAATTACCTAGAACCCCTTTATGTACCAATTGCCCTTCTCAATAAGCTTAATGTTTTTCTTAAAATGAATACTAGACAATAATGACACAAAATGCTCCATTTAAAAAATAGGCTCATATATAACCTATTTAATTTTAGGCTAACTGTTTTCTCACTTGTATGGTAGGTTCATTTTTTAAAATAAAATTTTATTGATATATTTTATTTTTATATCATTTGCATTTCCCAATGTATTTTCCTGCCTCTTTCCTACCAAAAAGTCCATTTGTTAATAAGAAAGAATCACAAAGGAAAAAAATAAGATCTGCAAAGTAATGTTCATTCTGCAAAAGTCTAACATCATATAGTGTTCCACATCCATCAACCCCCCCCTGCTTATGAAAGGAAAAAAGGAATGTGCCTTTTCTCATCATATAAAATGTTTCTTACAGTATAGTAATATTCTATTATTTTTATATGCCATTGCTTAGCTATTACTTAATAGTTGGACTTCTACTATACTTCCATCTTTGATACTTAAAAACATAATGGTATAAATATTTTAATATAGAGGCTTTCTTTTTGTCATTCACCTCCTTAGAATGTATTTCTAGCAATGGAATGTTCAGATCAAAGATTATAGATTCTTTAGGGACTTTCTTTGTGAAATTCTAAATTTCATTCCAATTTGGAATAATTAAACCAATTTATCACTCTATCAATAGTACACTAGTATGCCCATCTTTTAATTGCTCCTCTAACATCAGCTTCCAATATTTTGTCATCTTTATCAATTTGGTGGATAAAAGGAGAATCCTCACAGTTATTTTGATTTTATTTCTCTTATCATTAATGATTTGTTATATTCTTATCATTAATATTCTTTAACCATTCATCTATTAGGGAATGTCCTTTGATTTTGCATATTTTCTTAGATGTCTTTCTCTCTCTCTCTCTCTCTCTCTCTCTCTCTCTCTCTCTATATATATATATATATATATATATATACATATATATATATATTATGAGATATATATCAAGATACTTGATACAAAGATCTTTCCTAAATCTACCACTTCCTTTTTATCCCCATTGCAGTAATTTTGCTCAGGTAAAAGTTTTTCAATTTCATGTAATGGAAATTACCAATTTTTACATTGGAATCTTAATAGTTAATATCAATCAAAATTGTAAGTGTTCAATATATTTAAAATTTATAAGATGTTTTTGAGCAAAAATATTCCTAAGTCTATGCTTCATAAATGTGCATATTACTAAGCATTTATAGAATAAAGAATTTCAAGTTGTTTTCATTTGACTGCTAGTATGAAGTACGTCTATTCTATCATTCTACTTCCACTTCTAAGGTGATTAAATTAAAGCCTACCAAGCTAGTAGATTCTAAACCATGACTAATGATGACCTTGTCCTTGGCTTTCACAGAATTTCTCCACTTTAGGAGGCAAAATGGGAAGGAACAAACCTCCTGTCATGACATATTCCAATGTTGATCTAGGAAAGATTGGTTCTGGATTTTAATTTTATTTCAGGATGAAAAAGATGTCAAGGTTATATGTTGATCAACAAAAACATTTGTTGTCTTTTCAAATTGACTTGGCAAAACTTGGAGAAAATTAAGAAAAGAGTAATAAATAGGGAAACAAGCAAGAACACTCCCATCAGTTGCCCAAATTTAAGTAGTGCTGATATAGAGCTAAACAAACACTACTTAGAAAAGGTTAGACTTTGGACACAGTTGAATATGTTGACTGTTGAGTCTCTAAGCTCCCAACAATCTCCTACCATCACTCTAACGACCATTGGAATTCAATGAAGTTAACCTTAGATAGTTTATCAAATTTCAGTGAATGTTCTACAAATACATACACTTTGGGGGAATTTGTAAAATTCCTACCAAAGTTTTGAACTCCTTTTGTGTCTGGAATAACCTCTAAGATTGTAATTAGGCACAAGTAACATAGAGTTCTTTCTGTCCCTGCCTCCTGTACCTCTTTTATTGCTTAGTCAATATATTTTGTCTCCTCCTCATTTTTAGAAAACTAGTGTTCAAATTTGCAAGTATCTTTTCTACCTATAAGAGACAAAAATAACAACAACTCTCCTCAATTGAGTTTTTAAAATAAAAAATGCAATTTACCAAAGCTTTCTACAGATTTTTTCCCCTCACCCTGTTTTTCCTATTTGAAAAAAATATATCTTTCTAGGTATTTTTCCCCAGCCAGATGCACTCACCCGCACAAGTTTCTAGGGTTTCAGCTAGAGAATATTGTGTTTCTCAAGAAATAACATTCAGGGCTCTCCCAAGAATGAGAACTGCTCCTGAATTTGCAAGGATTTCCTGTGGGCCTCACATTTTACAGAATAGATGGGCAACAGGTTTGAAATAACAGGAAGTATCTTGTGAATAAATTATATCATTCTTAGAAGTCACTTCTGTAGCTGTGTATTGGCTCAAATATTCTGGAAAACAATTTGGAAGCATGCTAAGAAAATGATAAAAAAAAAAAAAGTCCATAACCTTTGAGTTACAGATTTCATGGCCAGATATGTAAATAAGGATGTAAATGTTAAAAATAAAAGTTTCATCAATAGCAAAATATTTCCATCAGAGAATTGGTCAGTAGGGGCTTAGTCCTCGGAGTGTGCAAAGTATGTTTGCTTGCTAGCACTCTAAATTCATCATGGTACATAGTGGAGGATTTGCTCCAATCACATATCATGACTTTTCTGTTGGCTTAAAAAATAAAGCAAAAGGCTTTTTAATTGCCAAGCCAGAATTAAGTATGCATACTCTGCCTTCTCTGTTAGCTTTCACAGAGAAATGTCAAATACCTTGAGATGTATCTCTTGTACATCTGGCTTATCTTCTCACTAGAGGTGGTATAATGGATAGAGCACTGGACTTAGAGACAGGAAAATCTGAATTCAAGTGTGGCCTCCAATATTTACTGGCTATGTGATTCTGGACATATTACTTAATCTTTGTTTCATTCTCATTTATAAAATGAGGATTATAATAGCCCTTACCTCTCAGAATTATTATGGAGGATCAAACAAGATAATATTTTTGAAGTACTTAACATAGTAATTTGTTTTAAGGATCAAGTGAGATAATATTTATAAAGTACTTAGCACAGAACTTGGTACTAGGAACTTAATAAATATTTACTTTCTTTCCTTCCCTTCCCTTCATATAGATGTGAATGCATGATCATGTCTCATTTTTTTCTATGTTGTATTCATTCTTCCCTGATCTTAGGGGAATAAGTATCAGAGAGAAAGGGATCTGAGATAACTTTGTGAACTTTGAAAAGTAAAAAGAACTACTGGAGGTTCAACCATTACAGTCTATGGCAGTCTATCCTTAACTGTTTTATCCAAGGAATCAGTTCTAGGCATGACCTGCTCAATCCAGGTCTATTGTAGTAAATAGATTCGGCAGCAGATTTTACTCAACATCAAGAACCAATGAACATAAGAGAGAAAAGAAATAGGGCAGTTCTTACATTTTCCTGAAAGCTTGGTGAATATATATTATGCTCAACTGAATAATAATGTTAGAACAAACTAGCCAATAGGAGACTAATGCCTTAGTGAATCAGAGACTTTCTGTCTCCCTCTTTCTCTCAGAATTCCCTTTTCTCCAATTCTGCCCTATTTCATAACCTAGGTTTAATGCTAAGTTATTCTGTGTCCTTGAATCAACTTTGGACATCCTAATTCCTCTCTGGGGATCTCCAAACATCTTAGAAAGTTAGCTAGAAATATTGCTTTTCACATAGGACACACTAAAACTTTCTGGTTCTTTGAAATAATTTAGAACATCCAATTTTTTTCCTCTAAGAAACACATAGAAAATTGAACTGGAGGTCTAGAAACAAAATTTCTAGGTGTCCCTTTCTACTAAAAGCAGAATTCCAAAAAGAATTCTGAGTCCATTCAGCTGTGAGATGAGCTGTCTCCAGTTTAAAAGCAAACAGGAACAGATCAGCTCAGAGCAAATGGGAAGAGGCTCTGAACAAAGTGGTTGATTAGTTATAATTTTTAGACCAGAAAGCAAACCTTAACCTTTTGATCTGCAATTTATAAAGATTTCACAATAAAACATCTATCTATATGCAGAAAAGGTAAAAAAAATAAAAAAGAGCATTTATAAATCTAGCACCAGTATATCAGGGATTCAAATTCCATATTTTTTCATATTAGTTGCAATGCTAATACTAGGTCCAGTAATACAATGAATATTGACATATTAGAATTCAAACAAGCAAAAATTCTCACAAAGAAATTGTCTTCTGTAATGAAACACTTTGGAAAAATTGATTGCTGTACAATTGCAGTCTAAAAGAAGAGGGAGAGAAAAAAGTCATTTTTCTCTAGTAGGACATTTAAGAAAGTTTGAGACACATAATTTCTGGATAATTTAATTATTTTATTAATAGAACAATACATTACTAATAAAAGAATGGTCATTTGGCTGTCTCATTTAGACCAAAGTCCCTTATGGTAATAAGCTCAGAGTTTATTTGTTCTTTGAAGATTAGGCATTCCTGAGGGTGGTAATCAACTCTGATTGGTTAAAACTTAATGAGAAAAATAAAATTTTCTAAAAAATGGTAAGTCAGGAGGACCTGAATTTAAAATATGACCTCAGACATTTGTAGCTGTGTGATCCTGGACAAGTCACTTAACCCTGTTTGCCTTAATTTCCACATTTGTAAAATGAGCTGAAGAAGAAAAATGGCAATCCACTTTAGTATCTTTACCAAAAAACTCTCAAAAATGGGATCACAATAAGTTGGACATGATTGAAATAACGGAACCACAATAATCTGACCTTTCAAAAGTCACAAGGACATACCTGTTTCCATTCGTCTCTGATATTCATTTCCCTTAAATCAAGGAGAAAAAAAAGAATGCATCAAGGACAGAAGAAACAGAGGTGGCCACATTGTGCAACTTGGGGACCAGAAGAGATCACATGGTGACCATGGGGCGAGGGTAGAACAGATAAGGGAAATGGCAGCTTTCTATACTTAGGAACTTAGAGCAATTCTTCATGTTCACTTGGAAATTACAAAGGAAGGAAGACATTTCATCTATTTAATGGTTTTTGTGTGCATACCAGTTCCAGTTCAGGAGCCAAGAGGCTTTTTAACCACCACATGGTAAGCCAACAGAAGATAATCAGACTACTTGAACATATTCTGAATGTGGGATAGAGTCCCCTCTATTAGGCAGTATCAAACATTTTTAAAAGGAGGCTCACCACACCTATACTTGGATTGTCAGTGGTTAGACCATGCCATGTATGTCCCAAAGATTGATTCCCCACTAGCTAGTCCTTATTACATATTTAGAAGTCATATCCTGGAAAGAAAGTAAGTATCAATTACTTAGGAGATGATTAAACAATTTGTGGTGCATGAATGTACTATAATTGAATATGCCATAAGAAAAATATGACAAATAAGCACAAGAAGCTTATGAATTTATGCAAAATCAGAAAAACAAAATAGACAATTATTACAAAGTAAAAATAGAAAGAATAATAATAACAAAACTGAATTTTGTGAAATTCCAATGGCCATGCTGGACCCCAAAGAATATAAGGATGTACATTATTACATGAGGGGTTTAAAAATGTCCTACTTCCAATAAAAGAAACTGAGGCAGAGATTTGAGCCAATGGCCCTTCATTAAAGGATAAATGGTCCCCTCCAATGATATGGATCTTCCTTATGATGTAAGATGTCTCTCCTTTTAGGGCCCTATTTTTTATACGGCTAGATATCCAGGCATTTAGAACTGCTATCAAATACAGAATACAGAATAATTCCACCAATTGACATATGACACATAAGCCAACATAAAGAAAATATGTCAGCAGAGTCATGAGTTGGGTGAAGCAAGAAATATAGCCACAAAAGATGGACAGGCTTCTTCTTAGGTTGTGCAGAAAAATGTGGTTCAAGCTGTCAGCCAGTGAGATGGTCACCTGCTTTTGTTGGACAAGAGAGAATGGACTGGGGTACAATAATATCTTGGGGGGCTTTGAAATTGGACTTGGTCACCATGACAAAGAAAAACAAGGGTGGAGTTTCTAACTTTCTATAATTAAACAAGTGAACTTAGAACATGAAGCTTACAGTTCTTGGGCATAACATAAATCTTTCATATGATTCAATCAAATTGATTAATGCTGATTAACATAATAGAATACGGGTCCAAATGACTTATTTCTCATATATATGCCCCCCTTATTTGCAGATATTGGGAAAATATGGCTATAGCTCAGCATATATGACTTGGTTAATGTGTTGGTTGTTTTTTTCTGAAACGATTTTCATTTATCTTTTTTATTCTTTGTTGTGTGGAATAGCTTTCTTAGAGGGGGAGGTATGTGATATTTTGTGAATTGTACATAATATGAAAATAAATATAGCACCTCCTTTAGATGTACTTCCCAATCTAGTTTTAGAAGGTTTCAGGGAATACTTCATGGATACAACCACTTACTACCTTTACTCACAAGCTTTCTTTAATAATAAGCCAACAGACACAATTATTGTTTGCTATTGTTGTTTGTCCTTTGTCCTTGAAGGGACCTATGGCTTTAGGAGGATGATATCTAGACTTAAAAGTGACCTGGAATTACATGAGGCAGAGCTGTGCAAAGTCATCAGCCCTACTCTCTTCCAGAAGCATGAGAGTTCAGTAGTATGACATAGGTCAGCACAACTGGTGACAGTCCCCCCAACAGGAACAAGCCATTCAATGCAAAAGCACTTGCTAAGATTATGTAGTAAAAACAATAGTTACAAAGCATTTTTCCCATCCCAAACAAGGAGAACTTTTTCATCAGTAGAAATATTGTCCATGGGAAGAATTAGCATGAGCTTTAGGATAATGGTAGTCCATTCCATGAGAGAGTCGACTTCGAATAGAAACCAATCCCTGGGTCCCATGTTGTAATTAGTCACTAATTAACATGTTGTATTATTTATTTGGTCAAACCATTTCAATTTATACTTTTATCTGATTCAGGGGGACTGAATTAGGGGCTAGTTGAGGCTGTTTGACACTCCTGACTCCAGTACTGCAGGATCCAATGTCTATTCACTTAATTATATCAAGTTGCTTCCCACTTAGTATGGATTCTCTTCTGGGTGGGTCTCTCACCTGGGGCCTTCTTCTAACAGCTCAATTCTTGACTCCCAGGTCTAGTTCTTACTTGAATCCCTTCTTGTTTTTTTCCTACTCCCCACTCTTTAAAGTTCCTTCTCTCTGCTGAGTCTCTAGGTTCCTAACTCCCAAAGTGAGATGTGTATCTCCTACTAGGTGTGTAATTAGTTCACTGATTCTTCTCCTCTTGTTTTCTTCTTATGTAGGAGCAAAGATAACACTTCACAAAGCTTGACTGTGTCCAGGACTAGCTGATTTACCCATTTTAAAGACCACAAGAGGTATGGCCAGATATAGTTATCTAATACTTAACTGTCCCTCCAATTCCATCAGGACGCCATCTTTATTCTTTGTATAGGGCGGCAAGGTGGTATAGAGGAAAGATATAAATTTGAATATTGACTCAAATATGTGCTTACTATGTTTTCTTGAACAAGTTACTGAATGTCTCTCAGCCTCAGTTTCCCCATCTATAAAATGAGGCTAATTATAGCACCTATTCCACATGGCTGTTGTGAGGAGAAAATGGGATTTTTATAAGCAGTTTCTTTGCAAAACCTTAAAGCACTGTATAAAGACTAATTACTTCATAATGGAATAACAGGGCATAGGCTTATTTTTGCACTTAAAAAAATCACATTAACACCTCTTCTCCCTATTACCTGACCCCTTCTGTGATTTCATCTCCTGGATTGGGGAGGGGTGAATCAATTAGACAGGAACCAACTTCCTCTTCTCCTCCCTCTATTTCTTACACAAGACATCAAGAAGGATTTTTTTAATCTTCCACTGCAATCACTGAAGATCTGCTCTGTCATCCTGTACATTAGTGCCCTTGCAAGTTCATGATGTCCTTGCTAGGCTGTAGAAAAATCTAGGGAAGGTCTAACACAAATACAGAGTAATAAGAAAAAAGATATGTCTGCAGCTTTGGGGTCCTTTTTTTCAGGCTTATTTCTCTCCCTCCTGAAATGTTTATTTGCAGGAAAGAGAAAATGGAATATTGATTATCTTGTGGAAAAGATGGAAAGCTACCGAATTACTCATCAAGATACCTAATGAAATATTGGGGTCATATCTGAGATTTAAATACTGTCTCCCCATTTCTTAGCACAGTTCTTGTCACTTAATGCACTCTTAATGAGTGCTTGCTGAAACTAGGAACACAGAGGGAAAAAAAGAAATGTCTTCAAAAATATAGAATCCTCAAACTACTAAGAGGAGAACAAAGAGATAGCTTATATAATTAAAACTCAGGAAAAAATTTGAAATATCAGGAAAAGAAAACCAAAGGATAATCTCTTGCTCCTGATGGATATGCAGAAGAATCTATTAAACATGTAAATAACAATCAGCACCAATACCACACAAATTATTCTCAAAAATTGAGAGAGTAAACATTCTGCCAAACTCCTTTTAAGAAAAAAAAATATTACTTATTCTTAAACGAAAAGGCGAGATCACAGAAAGAAAACTATAGACTAGATTCTAAGTAAAATCTTGTCAAACATACTTCAACATCATCCAAAAAAATCATTCTTTATGACCAAGTTTAATTTATACTGAGAATATAAAAATGGTTCAACATTAAAAAATGATTCACATATCAGTGAAGACCTAGAATGAAGTGATTAATTCAAAAATATAGAAAAAAATCTTTGATAAAATACAACTTTTGTTTCTGCAAAATATGTACAAAATATATACATAAAAGGATCTTTTAAAATGTTGTAAAAAGAATCTATTTGAAAGAGAAAGCAAATGTCTTATGCAATGGATAAACACAACTTTTCCCAGGTAATTCAGTGATGTTCATTCATTCTGTTCTTTGATAAGATAGTTCTAAAATTGCTTGATATAGCAATAAAGGAAGAAATTAGAATGGTAAATATAAATAAAAGGAGATAAAGTATATCTAGTGAATTATCTAAGATGCTAATTGAGACAATAACTTCAGCAAGGTTGCAGGTGACAAAGAAACACAGAAAATCCAAGAGCATTTCTTTATATTAATAGTAAGCCATGAGACAATAATAGAAAAGAAAATCCCATTCCAAATAACTACAAAATGGATAATTATCTAGAACTCATTCTACCAAAATCCGCAAAAGATTTGTATGGATTCAGTTGTAACGTGTTCCTTACAAAAATGAAAAGCAACTTAAATAGTTTGAGGAAAATTCCATGTAGAAGGTTGTGCTGTGCCATTAAAAATTATAATGCTACTAAAGTTAATCTTCAGTTTGAATTCTATAATAAACTATCCAAGGTCTCCCTTATATAGCCCAATATAATAATAATGAAATTCATTTGGTGATGGGAAAGGTATAGCATATGAAATCCATGGTTTGACCTTTAGTTCAGTTGTACGGGACTTTCTTTTTGCTACTGGAGATCATTTACAAAGAGAAACAATAAAAAGAGGTAGGGATAAAAGGAGGAGGGAAAGAATAGCATTATTAGAATTTAAGATTATAAAGCAGCATCTAATAGTGGTTATGAAGTAGAGACATAGATTAACAGGTTAGATTAGCGGAATGCACAGATTAATCAAGGAAGAATAAGAAACAATGAAACTCAGTAACCTAGACTTTGATGAATTTAACAAATAAATTACCTAGGAAACTACTCTTTATTTGATTAAAAAAAAAAAAAAAACATCTAGGGAAACTTGAAAGAAGTCTAGAATTTAGTCCTATTTGTTCCTTGTTGTACAGTTGTATCAGTCATGTCCAACTCTTTGTGACCCCATTTGGAGTTTTCTTGGCAAAAATCCTGTAGTGGTCTGTCATTTCTTTCTCTAGCTAATTTGAGGAAACCAGAGTTAAATGAATTGCTTAGCCCCACATAGCTGGTTAGTTTCTGAGAATGTGTTTGATAACAAATTTTCCTATTTCAGACCTGACATTTTATTCACTGTGCTGCCCATATGACTTACTACACATATTTAGATACACACACATGTGTGTAAATATATACACCTTCTTATATCTATACCAACATGTGTATATAAGTACATTGTTGATGACCAAATGGGCTTCAGAAATATAAAAGATGTGCATGTATAAATATGTAGAAGTATATATATATATATATATATATATATATATATGTACATGGAATCCATGTAGTCATTAGTAACATTCCTATTTATGTCTAATAAGCTGGTTGTCTATAACTTTTATGCCTTTTGTCAACTTATTCTAAAAACCTATAATCTCCAAACATTTTTCTCCAAGACCTGTAAATCCTCAAAGGATATTCAGGGATTTCTGGGAGTTTCTGAGATTCTTTCAGGAGGTCTATGAGACCATTTTTCATTGTCTTTTAATTCTAATATGGTAAATATTCATAGATACAACTCACATTTGTGGGAAAACATTGGGTAAGGCTTCCTCATTAATTTATAAGGGTGTAAAATAGTTCTGAAACCAAAAAGCTTAAGAATCCACTAGAAAGCTGAATACTCCTTTCTTCCCCAGGCTTGTTCTTCTACTTTTGCTCCTATTCTCTAGTCTAATAAACTTTCTTACATTCACTCACTAACTTTTCCTTGAAGGCCTGCCCCTTCAATACTTTGTCGTGGCTTAAACTTTCTGCAAGTGTCAGAGGTAATCTTTTTGCCTCCATCCATGTACATGGTCTCAGATAGTAGAACCAGAAATAATGAAGGAAAGTTACAAAGAGGAACCTTTAGACTTGATATAATAATTAACCCCCCCCCCAAAAGAACCCAGTAACAAATAAAATCAAACAAAAAAACTCTTTCCTAATCAATAGCACTCTTTGTTAGAACAATGAGCTGCCCCAGGACACAGTAGGGTACTCCTTTATTGGAAACTTTTAAGCAAAAACGGAAAGACCATCTTTGTAGCAAGAATTTCTTTTGCATGTGAGCTAAACTAGATGACCACTGAGATCCCTTCCTTACTCTGAAATTCTGTGATTCTAGCCTTTAATCCAAGCTGTCTCTCCAAAGAGAAATCACTCGTTTCTATCAGTTTAGGTTTTTTGTGGCTCACTTCACTCATTAGTCGTTAGCAACTTCAAAGAACAAAATATTATGGAAGAACTGTTTTCAGTAAGTGGGTAACTCTCCTTGATCAGATCATGAATCAATAGTAAAGGTGGCCAGGTCTTTTTCTCATTGATCACTGCTGTTTTATTATATGAACTTAAAAAAGAGCAAAACAAACAAATAAACAAAACAGTGGAGATGAGCACCAGAATCTGGGACTGAAATTTAGATCAACTTAGTTCTCTCTAACAACCTTGCCTATCCTCTTCGATGTTATTATAGTTCAATATTTTTTAAGTTCTAAGGCTTATTTTGACTTTATTATCACTATAATTTTATTCAGATATCAAATTAGAAACGAATGGAAACTTTCATACGCTTATAGGATTTTTTAAGTTGTTAAAAAAAATCTTGAGGTTGCTATCATTCATAGAGTTTCTGATATGACTTGTTAATAATGATACATTTTATGAAAGAATATGATGAAACTATTAAAAAGGATTTTAGAATACATCTATTTAGAAAAGTTATTTATATTTTCTTTTTAAAAATAATACCTGGATGTACTCTTTGAGTAAATGTGAATTATTGGCTTGCTCTTTGTTTTTTTGAACCTGAGTTATGATTTCTTAATACTTTTATTGGTATGGAGAATTGTGATGAGAAATGTCCTCTACCAATTTAAGTTGACAATTTTCCTGCAACTTTTTACTTTAAGGGAGTTTTATGGATTCATTGTGAAGTCGACTTATCTGGAAGTCACACAATCAGTATATGACAAAAACTAGATTGGGAACCAATGTTTCCTTATTCTAACAACTACCCTTTACCAACTATAAAAAGTTATTCCATTTTTTAGAACTATTAAAAAAGGGTGTCCTTTGGAGTGTATGGCACTGCATCTTAAATATTAACATGAGTTTTGTCCAGGTAATAAAAGGATTCAAGATTATTAATAATTTCCTTATCATCAAAAATAAATGTCTTTCCCTACCCATTGCCTCATTCCCATTCTCATCTTTTCTAACTTTTCTGCAGCATTTAACACTGCTGACTATTTCTTCTTCAATTCAGTTCAACCCTCGTTGTGCCATTCATACTAGTCCCCATTTAAGAGACAAGTGATTATGCTACCTTTGCACGGTCAGGATACCGCGGCCATTAAAGTCATAACTCACAGGGCAGGCAGTGCCTCTAATACTGGTAAATACTAGAGGAGACTTTAAAAAATACTTGTCATCTACTTTGCTTTTGTTCATTCATTTGACTCTCTGTGACCCTATGGATTTTTTGGTTCATGGGATTTCCTTGGCAAAGATATAGGAATGGTTACACACTTGTCAGATTGGCTAAGATGACAGGAAAAGATAATGACAAATGTTGGAGGGGATGTGGGAAAACTGGGACACTGATACATAGTTCGTGGAGTTGTGGACAGATCCAACCATTCTGGAGAGCAATTTGGAACTATGCTCGAAAAGTTATCAAACTGTGCATACCCTTTGATGCAGCACTGCTATTACTGGGCCTGTATCCCAAAGAGATATTAAAGAAGGGAAAGGGACCTGTATGTGCCAAATGTTTGTGGCAGCCCTATTTGTAGTGGCCAGAAAATGGAAAATGAGTTGATGCCCATCAGTTGGAGAATGGCTGAATAAATTGTGGTATATGAATGTTATGGAATATTATTGTTCTGTAAGAAATGACCAGCAGGATGAATACAGAGAGGCTTGGAGAGACTTACATGAACTGATGCTGAGTGAAATTAGCAGAGCCAGATCATTATATACTTCAACAACAATATTATATGATGATCAATTCTGATGGATGTGATTATCTTCAACAATGAGAGGATCCAAATCAGTTCCAATTGATCTATGAGGAACAGAATCAGCTACACCCAGCAAAAGAACATTGGGAAACACTGGATCACTACATAGCATTTCCATTCTTTCTGTTATTGTTTGCTTGCATTATTGTTTTTTTCTTTTCAGGTTATTTTTACCTTCTTTCTAAATCTGATCTTTCTTGTACAACAAGATAACTGTATAAATATATATACATATATTGTATTTAACATGTACTATAACATATTTAATATGTATGGGACTACCTGCCATCTAGGGTAGGCAATGGAGGGAAGGAAGGGAAAAGTTGAAACAGAAGTTTTTGCAAGGGTCAGTGTTGAAAAATTACCCATGCATGTGTTTTGTATATAAAAAGCTATATTTAAAAAAAGATATAGAAGTGGTTTGCCATTTCCTTCTTCAGTGAAGAAGTTAGTGTTTAAACTTAGAAGTTTTGGGTGAGCTCAGCACCCATTCCCTGGAATGACTTCTTCAATAATGTTCAGCACCTGACACACTTCTTTGCCTCAACTTTTGGATCCCTATCTCCTTCTATTCTTTAAGCACTGATATAATGGGTTGATGATTGTGTGATCCTGGCCAAGTTAGTTAATTTTGTTTGCCTCAGTTTATGTAAAATGATCTGGAGAAGGAAATGGCAAACTACTCCACTATCTTTGCCAAGCAAACCTCAAATGAAGTCATAAAGAACTGTACAGAACCGATTGATTAAACAACAATGAAAATGGGTTTACCCTTGACAATTCACTTACTAGGGCTTTGGTCTACCTTGTCAGCTTACTTTACTGAGATATTCGTCTGCCTCAGAGTTCTAAGGGAAACTTTTACTACATTAAACATGACTCAGAGTTATGTTCTGAGGTACTGGCTATTTGTTTGCATATATTAAGTTGTAGAATATTGGATGAAAAAGGGAACATAGAAAATCTAGATTGCTCCAGTGATCTGCAAATGAAGAATTGGAGGACTTTTAGTCCCAGTGGGGAAATAAGAATACACAACTATTTTATGATTATGGGACAAATGAAATCTACTTAATCATCTACAGAAGCTGAAAATCTCATCACTAATTATATGTTAAGGAGGGAGCATTCAAAGGAAGGATTTAAATGCTGAAGTAAGAAAAATTAGAAAAAGGGGGGAGATAAAAGAAAAGTTTTAAGTTTGGGGTCAAAAAGAGCTTTTAACTTTTCATCTTGGCCAATCAAAAACTGCAATATACTTTACTGCCATTTACTGAAAAGGAGGAGGAAGAAGAGAAGAAGGAAAAGAAAGAGGAGGAAGAGGAGAAAAAAAGGAGAAGGAAGAGGAAAGTAGGAGGAGAAAGAAAGAAAAAGGGGAAGAGGAGGAGGAAGAAGAATAGAGAGAAAATATTTCATTTTTATAATGGTTCTTTTGATGAGGAGGAATAAAATATTCTGTTTTTACTATGATTGATCCTAAAAAGAAAAAGCAAAGAAGAGAAAGAAAAATGGAAAGTAGAAGATATTTCTTTGCATTGCTGATTCCTTCGCTGAGTGTTAGAGAAGGAGAACAATTTTCCAAAGGAGCAGTGTTGGATAGGCTTGTACAACTTTAGGATAAAGAACATCACATTTTCCCAAAAGAATATAACACTTCAGTTAAAGGCATCAACTAAGCCTGCCGCTAGACGTCATAGATACTATAATTGCTGTAAAGAGTAAGCCCAGATGAGCAGAGGAATAGTTTAGAAACAGAGAATAAGAGAAGTATGATGGACTGACTAGTTCAGTGTAGTTCAAGCCCAGTTAGTTGTTGCTAGCCAAGCATAATGAGAATAAATTTAATTTATTAATGAAAACATCTCTTCAATTCAGAGGCCATAGTTAGCAAAAAACTTTTATGGACAGTTCCTAAAACAAAAGACTCCAAACTCTACAATTCCAGATTATTGCTCTGGAGGTTACTCCTAGAACCCTAAAAGAGTAGAGATGTAAATATGAGACTGCCTTTCAGGGAACTGACTAGAACCTGTGAAGAAGGTGCAGCTGGAATGATAAAGCCATGTCTAGCCAAGCAAGAGGGAGGGCCTAGGAAGAGTTCATATTCAGTGCCATGCCTAGGTTTGATGAGTACCTGCCACAACTTTGCCCATGGTCTTCTTTTTCTTCCCTATGCTTTTTTCCTTCCATGATATTTTCCTTTCCTATGACTTTAGTTGTGATTTCTACACAGAGTAGTTTAAAATCAATATTTATAATTCTAACCTCATTTCAGAAATACAGATTCACATTAATAACTTCATCTTGATGTTCTGTTTCAACATATTTAAAATTATATCTATATACAGGAGGTAGATGTGCAGTTGTTTGTCAATCATGCTTTGCTTCTCTATTTTTCTTTATTATAAAGAAAAATTCTAATTATATTGAGAAATGATAGGCAAATTAGACAGGACTTGCAGAGAAAGGGAAATTCTAGCTTTAGAGGTTAGCATAGAATATTGAGATTTTAATTCATTTACCCACGGTCACAATCACTACATCTCAGAGACAAGGCATGAACTCAAGGTCCAGCTATTTGCACCATGTCTACTACTGGGAAATAACTGCTGTGTTAAAAAAAAAAAAAAAAAAAAAAGTTGTCATGTTAAAAACAAAAACAAACATAATGTTCTTCCTTTGGCTGTTTCTGCCTCTTAATTTCATTTAAAAAACTGATTCTTCTGTCCTCCCAATCACTTAACCTTCAAGTTTCAAGGTCACTTGTAGCTCTTTCCTTTTCTTCACTCTTTGCCTGACAAACACAGTTGACTGTGAACTGACTGAAGCTGACCTAGTTGCCATTTCCAGCCTATTGAATTGCTTGGGACCCACTGACTGACTTTGCCACTCATTATTTTGTAAATCTCCTACCTGTAGCACGATCATTCTCTCTGCCTTATTACTCTATAGAAATCCTGTTTCCAGCCCTCTCCTTGGATACCCCAGAACTTGCTGCGTGTCACCCTGAATTACAACTCACCTATCTCAATTAAAGACCTCAATTTTGTTATATTAATTGCTTTTTTTTTCTTCAATCCAGATTGATACCCCACCTCACATTTAGTAAGTTGCTAAATCCTAGCACATCTACCTTAGACAACTTTTTCATTAAAATATTAGCACCTGGAGGTCAAGGATTGTGTTCTTTTTCATTTGAATTTGAATTTAGACTTTCTGGTGACAAGTTCAATGTTTTGTTTATAATATATCAGGAGACTTTGGTTTTCCTTCTAGTTCTTCCTGGGAACATCCTCATCTGTCACATAAATGGACTGCAGTGGATAATTTTTCAGGTTTGTTTAACTCAAAGAGTCAATATATTTTTGAAAAGAAAAGAATTTTTTTTGTAATCATTGGAATCTAATTTGAAAAGGACTGAGATATATTATTAAATAAATAATAGTGAATCGTTTTCTGAAGTGAATGCTTACAGCCTAATTCATATTTTTATTAACATTTTCACATCTTGATTTTTTAAGGAGGATTTATCAATAATCAATAACAATTATGACCAATAATCAATAATATGGAGCAGTTAAGTGGCTTAGTGGATATATATGGCTTGAAATCAGGAAGACATCTTCCTGAGTTCAAATCTAGCCTCAGACACTTACTAAGTATGAAACTCTAGGCAAGTCACTTAACTCTGCTTACCTCAGTTTTATCATCTATAAAAGGAACTGGAAAAGGAAATGGTAAATCACTATATTTTTCTTGCTGAAAAAATTCCAGATGGAGTCACAGAAAAGTCAAACATGACTGAAATGACTGAACAACAATAACATTCAAATGTATTTTCTTTATTTTTCTCTTCTTCTCTCCAGAATACATTCAATACACATTCAATTTAGTATTAAATTGACATCAAGATTCTTTTCACTGTTTAAATTCAAAATGGAGAAAAATTCTGGAAGAGCTATGAGACTTGGTATATCACTTGTCCCCTTTGAATGTCAGTTTTCACTTCTGTATCATAACATTTATATTGCCTATCTCATTGGGCTATTGTAAAGATCAAATAAAATAGTTCTTGTAAAATACTTTGGCAATTATAAAGCATTATAGAATTATATCACATATTGTCATGTCATTTGACATATGTATTATATTCCATCAGATAAACTATCATGCTATATGAACTGAAAATAAAGCAAAACCGATTGAAAACTATATAAAGTCTTGAAGCTCCATTAAATGGAATATACTGTAAATTTCTAAATAAGAGACTTCAAGTGATTAAAAAGAAAAATGCGACTAAAAGAAAATAATGAAATCACTAAAGAAGCTACAGCATGTAAAATAGGTCAAATACTGATTTTTCTCAAGCCCCCATTAATAAAATCATTCATTCCCACTAGACAAAACAGTATGATATACTAGCAAAAATAGTTATAGTCAATATATTTGAGTTTGAGTTCTGGCCTATTGTTACTAGTCATGAGAACTTGTTTAAGTCATTTTATTCTTCTAAGTCTCAGTTTCTTCATCTGAAAAAATGAGGATTTAAATATTATATTTGTACCTATCTTTCTTGTCATGTTATATATTGCTTATTTCACCACATGTATCTACACTCCAGTCAAATTGGCCTATTTGATGTTCCCCCTTTACCACAGACGTTTTCCTTTTCCAGGACTTTTCATAAAACATCCCCCATTCCTGGGGTATTTTCCTATTCTATCTCTATATCTTGGAATCCCTAGCTTTCTTCAGGGATTGACTCAAATGGCACCATCTTCAGAAGGCTTTTCCCTATTGCCTTCAGTTGCTGATGACAATTTACATTTGTGTTTTTCTTGGATTTATCAATCTGTAAATGGGCTGTACCATACCCTCTTCCTCCTCCCCCTTACATGGGAGGGAAGATTCTTGAAAGCAAGGACTGTTTTACTATATGTACTTAGTACAATAACAGTTGATTAATAAATGTGTATTGATTGAATGCTTCTTATACTACATATGTCATCATCACCATCAGCATCATCAGCATCATCAGCATCTTCTCTTTCTTAATTAGCATGTTGATTGAATACTATTCAAATTACTTTCATCACAGGATTGCATGAGAGAAATGCCTGATTAAAAATGTCATAGAAATTTGATTTAGTATGATTTTAACAATGAGTAATTAATAGCAATTAATTGCACATTGTCTTCTCCGTTTGACGAGTTCCTTCTTGGAACCTCTAATAGAGGAAGTGGCCAAAAAAAAAAAAAAAAGCTTCAGAAAATATTCATTCATTCATTCCTTTCCTGTAGCTGCTCTAATTCTCTGTAATTCTTCATGTAGTCCCTTTAATCTTTTCACTCTGGAAGATCCCTCTCCGCCTGCAGCCCATTCCTTTAATTATCTCATTAACTCTCACTTTGAAAAAGTACCTAAACCAGTTACACTCACTCTTTAATTCCTTTTCTATTTCTGCTTTCTGACTCTAGGCTGCTCTCCTTACCCCTATGGGCATTCCCAACCCCAACCCTATCTGTGGATTTTCAGCCCCCTTTTATGTCTTCTCTCATTAGAATGTTAGCTTCATGAGGGCAGGAACTGTCTTTTTGTATGCATTTTCCTAAAACTTAACATAGAGCCTGATACAACTCAATGCTTGTTCAGTTGTTGGCTCCATGTGAAGAAGCTTATGACTAATCTATGACCATGAGGCTTTGTGTCACTTTTCCTTTTTTTTTCTTTTTCAACTATAAAATGAGTGTAATGATAATGACTGTATGTCACATCTCACAGGATTATTCTGCAGTTCATATTAGATACTGAGGCAATGTGCAATGAATCTCATAACTAGATTCAAGTGCCACCATGGATACATGTTAGTTAGGTGACCTTGGGAAAATTTCTTTATTTTTGAGCATTCAGGGAAATTTGGAAAGATTATAAATTGCAGAGGATGCATTGCTTTGGTACAGATTATCTTCACCTGGGATTTTCCTAAAGTAATAAAATTATAAACCTAGTCCCTATCCTTATTCAAATGTGTTGTGAATTTTTGGAGTTATAAGTTGGAGTTACAAAACTGTTACAGAACTGTAGTTCTGGCTAAGATAATCTCTTCTTCCTTGAATTTCTTATGTTTTCTTAACTTCTCTTTTCCCCTTATCTCATTTTCCCTACTTGCATAAACATCAGTATTAGTCTTCCTGCTATGAGAGTTTAAGAGTAAATGTTGGTCTTCTGTGGAGTTTCACTTTTATGGAGGCTAAGATCTAAAGTCAAAAGTGTAAAATGATGCTTAAAATTTTTTAAGTACAAGACAGAATTTTAAAAACAGTTTTAGCTGGAAAGAGACTTTGATTTTTTTAAAAAGAAAACTGTATATCAGAATATCAGAAAGCAAATGGATTTGAGATAGTTGCCATAGAAACAACAGAATGAAAATTTTATTTTTCAGAATACCTAGTTAAACCATTAGGTCACAGGTGAGAATCAGGTCTTTTCTTCCAGTAGAAGAAAATAATAGCAGATAAAGATTGGTACTTGGAAAAGAGATTATTAGGGAAAGTATATTCTTGAATGAGTTTTACAGATAAATATGATTATATTAGAGGGTAATCACACTGACGCATAATTATTTTTTTCATGACAAAAATTATGTGAAACAACAAATGGAATTAAGAATATGTTAATGATATTTAATGAGATTAAATGGGAACAAGCTTGAGTTTATGATTTCTTAAATTTTGGAAAAACCTGGACAAATCCTTTAAGACTCCACTAATTGTTCACAATATTTTCTGAAGCTTTTTTTTTTCAATGTTCCCTGCAAAATGGGTCTAATTTATTTGTGTCAGTTTGATTGTCCCCTCTGCCGGGTTCTAGGGGTACAGCCAAGATGGTGGAATGAAGTCAAGAAGCTTCTCAAACTTTCCCAGTTTCCTTTGAAAGCCATACAAAATTAAGCTTCTGAACAGATCTGTTCAAGATAGATTAGAAGGACTTCAAAAAAAGTCAGTCTCGTTGGGGTGAAAGGGGTGTTCAATCCAGCTCAGATGGGTCTGGAAAAGTCAGTGAGAGGGTCTTAATCAGACCAGCAATTGAGAATCTCTGACCTGGCTCAGTAGCATAGCAAAGCATACTCTAGCCCCAAAGTAGAAGGCAAATTGCCAGCCTGGGAAACCAGGCTGTTGCCTGGAGAGAGCTGGTAGGGCTACCCCCGGCTGTGAGCAAGATACCAAACACAAGGGGCCCCTGTGCTCAAAGCCATGACTGAAAGCTGCATACAAAGCTTAGGGCAGTAAGAGAGCTTGGAGAGCTTGACCATAACAGTCACAAAATGGGAGGTTGGAGAAGAGAAAGAAAATGAACAAAAAAAAAAAAAAAAAGAATTTTGACCATAAAAAGCTATTGTGATAGCTTTCGTCTCCTTTCCCATAATATACCCTTGGGAAAAGAATGGAATATGCTGTAAAGAGAGTGTCTGGAACAGACTGTTTAAAAGCATACATGTTTGATTTTCATAGAAAGTATTGGAACAGTCAAAATAGGCTGGAAAATGTGTTATCAGCAACTACTTTTCTTTGTTTTCACTTTTATGTCAATACTTTACAAATCAGAAGACTCTTTTCCCATATAGATTAGTTTTCATTTTTTTCTCTACTGATTTGGTTTTTAGAATCATTTTTTCTTCCAAAAAAACTCTTTTAAAAATTCTTCTGAGAATTTTGGTTGGATTTATGTCCAGTTTGCATTTTACTTTGAGACTTTACTCATAGGTATTTTGTTTGTATTTTGAACTTCCTTATTGTCATAACTGCTCTCTTGGTCTGACTTCGACAAGTTCCTGACCCAGATTTGGGTCTGTCAGAATGTGTGTGGTTGATTTTCAGTAGATTGCTGCTGGTTAGCCTGCTGGGTTCTGCAAGAATTTCTAGACTCCCCTTTAGTGTTGATTTCTATTTCTGGTTATTCTACTGAAGGTTCTTGTGCAGGACTAATGATTAGAACTGAGTACCCCCTTCATTGCCATTGACCCCTCTTTGATATAAATTAATTTAGTTGAGACTATTAGTATCTGTTCATGGAACCATGGACTCTAAGAGTTTTCAGAAGATCTCATGTTCTGTATAAATATGTTTACAATATAAGAGTTTTGCTTTAGTGAATGCTACTCAAGACTGCTATGGAGAAATAGCCTGAAGCAAAAAGAATGATGATAGAAGCTAACCTGGGAAGAGTTTGTCAGAGAACCAGGAATGGACAGTGAGAGATTAAAAATCTGGGACTGGAGCAATTGCTCAATCTTAGCACTTCAGCAAGATTACTGAAAACTAAAATAAACATTAATGAATTATATCAAAGAAATCATCTAAACAACATGTTTGTCAGGAGGCAAGGCCATTTGAGTAAATTTACCAGGATGAGAAAAGTCACATAAAGTGAAAGAAAATGTGTTACCTTGGAAATAGGATATATTTTAGGAATATGTCAACAGAATAGGTAGTTTTAGATAATATTTACTTATGAAAAAAATTTAACACTTAGTGTTGCATAGTGACTTGAGAGAAAATCTTTGGATCAGTAGAGACATTCAAATCTTACTTAGTAACATTTGCTGTTGAATGATTCTGGATAAGTGTCTTAATCTTTCAGTTTTCTAGATAATTTGAGGGCAAGTAGGTGCCAACCTTCACTGGCAAAGGAAGGTTCCCCCAAAACAATTTCTTATATTAATTAAATCTAAGGACCAGTCTCTATGTTTATCCTGTTCCTATCTAGGCCTTCATATTGAACAAAATTTGAATAGTAATAAAACAACACCTAGTGATATCAGGATTTATTCTTTTTCCATGATCAAAAACCTCATCAAAATTTCTTTGTTGATCAATTAAAGAGTAGCTTTAAAGAAATTTAGATGTGAAAGGTCCAAAGGTTTGCATTAATCCATTCTTTTTCTTTTATAATTGATTGTATATAGATCACTCACAATTATTTATTGCCATACTGAATAGCAATGGATTTTTCTTTCCTTTAGAAGCTGGCATTCCCAGGTTTGAATGAAACCTTTTTCTTTTTTACAATTTTTTTAAAACATACATTGATAGATGAGGGGGTAGAGCCAAGATGGCAGAGAGAACACACACCTTTCTTTCTGACGTTCTCTTACTATCTTCACACTAATTATGAAATTCAGCTTCTGAATTAGTGCTGGACTGGCAGAATCCAAGAACATTGGATGTGCAGTAAATTACCAGAAGACAATTTTGAAGATCTCCACAAAAGGACTGTTTCAGTTGGGCGCCTGAGGAGGTCAGGCGCAGGCAGGTAGACAGAGCTGGGAGGCCAGTACATGCTGTACAAACCCGGGGTGGGGTGTGGTCTCCCTGGGATGGTGCAGATTCCTCATGGCAGAGAACCTATGGGGAAAAATCTACAGCAGTGTTAGTAACTCTGCCCTGGTTGCAAGCCAGTAGATCAGCAGAGAAGTTATAAAACATCCAGCACAAACACAAAAGGTGAATAAATAGTGAACCCTGACAGCAGTCTATAGAGGAAGCTTGGAAAACTTCCCTTGCCCTAAAAGCAGATCCTAATTAAAAAAAAAATCAGTAAAAAAAGCAAAGAAAATTCTAACTATAGATACTTTCTATAGTTAAAGAGAAGAACAAATTTCAAACTCTGAAGAGACTAAAAGCAGATTGTCTCCAGATGAAGCCTCAAAGGGTGATATAAACAGGTTCCCACCACACAAGGCTCTCCTAGAAGAAATTAAAAAGGACCTTAAGAGAGAGCTAGAAGAAAAATGGGGAATTAAAAGGAATACTTTACAAAAGGGTTTGGAAAAGGCATATAACTCATTAAAAGATAGATTTGACAAAATGGAAAAAGGAAACAATTCCCTGAAAAACAGAATTTGTGAAATGGGGAAAAAAAACTCCTTAAAGAAAAATTTGTAAAATGGAAAAAAAATCCATAGAACAAAACAACTCATTTAAAAACTCAATTTGACAAATACAAAAAGAAGTAAAAAAGAGTAAATGAAGAAAATAATTCACTAATAATCAAAACTGAACAAATAGAAGTGAATGACTTGATGAGACATCAAGAATCAGTCAAGCAAAACAAAAAAAAAAGAAAAAAATAGAAAAAATTGTAAAATGCCTACTTGGGAAAACAACTGATCTGGAAAATATATCCAGGAGAGACAATTTAAGGATTATTGGACTCCCTGAAAAAAATGATGAAAAAAAGAGCCCAGACACTATTTTTCAGAAAATCATCAAAGAGAACTGCCCTGATGTCATAGAATCAGAATGTAAAATAGCCATTGAAAGAATTCATCAAATACCTCCTGAAAGAGACCCCAAAATTAAAACTTCAAGGAATATTGTGGTGAAATTTCAGGACTGTCAGACCAAGGGAAAAAAATTACAAGCAGCAGAAAAAAAAATTCAAATCCTGAGGATCCACAATAAGGATTACTCAGGATCTAGCAGCTTTCATCTTAAAGGATCAAAGGGTCTCGAATATGATATTCTGAAAGGCAAAGAAACTTGGAATGCGGCCAAGAATAAACTACCCTGCTAAATTGAGCATTTTCTTCCAGGGAAGAAGATGGGCATTCAATGAAACAGGTGAATTCCATTTATTTCTGATGAAAATCCAGAGCTAAACAAAAAATTTGCCCTACAAATATAGGACTCAATAAAAGCATAAAAAGATAAAAATAACTCTTGAGAACTGTATTTCTGTTATGGGTATACATAGAAAGTGTATGTATAATTTGAGTTTACTGTCATAATATAAAAAAGGAAGTAGAGGTGGAAAGGGGATTGTACCAGAAAAAGGGAAAAGTGGAGGTAAAAAGAGGGAAATTACATCTCACAAAGAGGCAAAGGAAACCTATTATATTTGAGGGGAAAAAGGGCGGGGGATGAACATTGTGTGAATCTTACTATCATCAGATTTGGCTCAAAGAGAAAATATTAGACATATTTGGTTTACAGAGAAATTTCTCTCATTTTATTGAAAAATGGGAGGGGAAAGGCAAAAAGGAAAGGTGTAGGCTGAATAGAAGGGAATACAGAAATAGTAGAGGAAAGGTATAAGAAAGGGGGAGGGACTCTAAAGGGGGAGGAATTCTAAAGGGAGAGGGCTGCTTGAGGCAAGTGGTGCTCATAAGTTAAATACTGGGGATGGGGGAAAGGAGAAAAAGGAAAGAGAAAAGAGAAAAGTATAATCTGGGGATAATAAGATGGCAGAAAATGCAGAATTAGTAGTTTTAACCATAAATGTGAATGGGGTGAACTCTCTCATAAAGCAGAAGCAGATAGCAGACTGGATTTAAAAGCCAGAATCCTATAATATGTTGTTTACAAGAAACACATTTAAAGCAGAGTGATACAGAATAAAGGTAAAAGATTGGAGCAGAATCTATTATGCTTCAGGTGAAGTAAAAAAAAAAAAAAAAAAAAAAAAAAGCAGGAGTAGCCATCCTGATCTCAGATCAAGCAAAAGCAAAAATTGATCTAGTTAAAAGAGATAAGGAAGGAAACTATATCTTGCTAAAGGATACCATAGATAATGAAGCAATATCAATACTAAATATATAAGTGGTATAGCATAGAAATTTCTGAAGGAGAAGTTAAAAGAGCTGCAAGAAGAAATAGATAAAAAAAACTATAATAGTGGGAGATCTCAACCTTGTACTCTCAGAACTAGTTAAATCAAACCACAAAATAAATAAGAAAGAAGTTAAAGAGGTAAAGTTACTATTAGGAAAATTAGGTATGATAGATCTTTGGAGAAAATTGAATGGAGACAGAACAGAGTACACTTTCTTCTCAGTAGTTCATGGAACCTATACAAAAATTGATCCTATATTAGACATAAAAACCTCAAAATCAAATGCAGAAAGGTAGAAATAGTAAATGTGTTTTTTTCAGATCACAATGCAATAAAAATTACATTCAATAAAAAGCCAGAAAAAAATAGATGAAAAATTAATTAGAAACTAAATAATCTCATCTTAAAGAATGAATGGGTGAAACAGCAAATCATAGACACAATTAATAATTTCATCCAAGAGAATGACAATAATGAGACAACATACCAGAATTTGTGGGATGCAGCCAAAATGGTGATAAAGAGAAATTTTATAAATCTAGAGGCTTACTTGAATAAAATAGAGAAAGAGAAGATAAATGAATTGGATTTGCAACTAAAAAACTAGGAAAAGAGCAAATTTTTTAAAAATCAAGTTAAAATCTAACCAAATACTAAACTTGAAATTCTGAAAATAAAAGGAGAGATTATAAAATTAAAAGTAAAAAATCTAATTGAATTAATAAATAAAACTAAGTTTGTTTTATGAAAAAACCAACAAAATAGATAAACCTTTAGCAAATTTGATTAGAAAAAGGAAAGAGGAAACCAAATTGTTAGTCTTAAAAATTAAAAGGGACAACTTTCCACTAATGAAGAGGAAATTAGAGCAATAATTAGGAGTTACTTTGCCCAACTTTATGCCAATAAATTTGATAACCTAAGTGAAATGGAGTAATACCTACAAAAACATAGGTTGCCCAGATTAACAGAGGAGGAAGTAAATTGCTTAAATAGTTCCATTTTAGAAAAAGAAATAGAACAAGTTATTAATCAGCTCCCTAAGAAAAAATCCCCAGGACCAAAAAAAAAAACTGCTGAGAAAATTGGAAATTAGTATGGCAGAAACTAGGCATTGACCCACACATAATACCGTATACCAAGATAAGGCCAAAATAGGTTCATGATCTAGACATAAAGAATGAGATTATGAGATTATAAGGTTCTGATAAAGGCCTCATTTCCAAAATATATAGAGAATTAACTCTAATTTATAAAAAATCAAGCCATTCTCCAATTGAAAAATGGTCAAAGGATATGAACAGACAATTCTCAGATGAAGAAATTGAAACTATTTCTAGTCATATGAAAAGATGCTCCAAGTCATTATTAATCAGAGAAATGCAAATTAAGACAACTCTAAGATACCACTACACACCTGTCAGATTGGCTAAGATGACAGGAAAAAATAATGATGATTGTTGGAGGGGATGGGAAAACTGGATATTGATGCATTGTTGGTGGAGTTGTGAACAATCCAACCATTCTGGAGAGTAGTTTGAACTATGCTCAAAAAGTTATCAAACTGTGCATACCCTTTGATCCAGCAGTGTTACTACTGGGATTATATCCCAAAGAGATTATAAAGAAGGGAAAGGGACCTGTATGTGCACGAATGTTTGTGGCAGCCCTTTTTGTAGTGGCTAGAAACTGGAAACTGAATGGATGCCCATCAGTTGGAGAATGGCTGAATAAATTGTGTTATATGAATAGTATGGAATATTATTGTTCTGTAAGAAATGACCAACAGGATGATTTCAGAAAGGCCTGGAGAGACTTACACGAACTGATGCTGAGTGAAATGAGCAGGACCAGGAGATCATTATATACTTCAACAACAATACTATATGATGACCAGTTCTGATGGATGTGGCCATCCTCAGCAACAAGATTTTGCAAGGGTCAATGAAAAATTACCCATGCATATGTTTTATAAATTAAAAGTTATAATAATAATAAAACATACATTAATAGATTTCTGATCTCTTCAGTACAGGCATTCCCTCTTCTGGTACAGAGCCCCTCTTAAGCAAATGTAGTACATTGAAAAACCACTGGCTCTGGAGGCAGAGGAGAAGATCCAAAACCTACCTGTTATACTTACTACCTGGGTGACCTTAAAAATATTAATTTCATATCCCTAGGCCTCAGTTTCCTCATCTGCAAAATGAAATAATTGGATCAGATGATCTCTGAGGTCCATTTCAGCTTTAAATCTATGATCCTGTTTCACTTTAAAAATTTCATTTATCACTGTTCTGTGAATTGTCCAATAATACCTCTTATGTAGCACTTGTCAATCTTGTTTAATTTTAGCAGGAGTAGGACATGCCTTATATGAGGAGAACCCTAAAAGCTATTTTTGTCCTAAAGACTAAATGCTCTTTAAATATCCATAACCAATAAAGGGAATGAAACTTGTGTCCTTCCTACTTCTGTCAGCTTTTTGACCATAAGGATTGTTATCAATGAAAACTGAAGATCATGTTTGTTTTTTTTTTTTCATTAAGGTTATGAATAATAGAGCCAGAACAGAGGAATTAGTATTGCTTTGAAAAAGGTGTGTGTTGTAATGGGCTGAGGTTTGAATTGATGCACTGAGGTCCCAAGCACATGAGGCTAAATAGTAATTGGACTATACTCTACTAATATACATGATTGGATAAAGAATGGTCCCTGCCCACTCTCTGTGCAAGTCCTGATGGGTTGTATAGGAAATCACGATTTTGGTGGATGGAGACAGAGAGACAGGAAGAGAAGCTGGGAGAGATTGACCTGGGTTCCATGCTTGTAGCTGCTGGTTGTGTGGCTGTTAGTCTAGCTAGCTTCTTGACTCAGCTGCACCCATTGCTATTGCCCATTCTCTTCCACCTCCGATTTTTCTTCACTGAGAATAAAGACTGACGATTTTCCCCTAACCTGAATTCCTGACTCCAGCTGAATTTTAAAATACGCGGTCTTCACATTTGGCGCCCAACGGTGGGAACCAAGGACTGAAGAAGTCTCCGGTGACCAGGAACTTGGGTGAGTATTGTTAATAGACAAACAGGTGACTTATTTTCTTAAAAACTAAACCAGTAATCTTTTTTTGGCTAAAATGGGACAAATGCTAGCTAAAGACTCTCCATCCCCGCCCCCAACCCCTTCAACCCCACCCACGAGTGGTGCTATAGAAAGCATGCTTAAGCTGATAGAAGGACAAGGGCTACTTATAACTTGGGAACAGGTAGCTAGACTTCAGGGTACATTAAACCGCATCTCCCCTTGGTTTGTAGAGCAGGAGCAGATCTCTCGAGATAACTGGTCCCTGGTTGGACAACAGATGTCCGCATATTACAAAGAAAACGGTCCTCATTCAATTTCCATCGAGGCATTCTATTTATACAATATAATTCAGTTAGCACTAAGAAACCCTATCCCTCGAAGAAAGAAAAAAGTTGCTTCTCGGAGTAGCCAGATAGGGAAGCCTGATATTAAGGAGGAAGACAATGAAGAGATTAATGACCATATCCCCACAGGGCATGGAGACTTAAGCGAGCAAGGGTGTGGTGACTTTCCACCTCAGGAGGCAGCTTCAGCCCCACCTCAGGAGCAAGTGATTGACTCTCCTCCATCAACTCCACCCTCCAGGATGGAGGGAGGCGGGGGGGGGGGGGGGGGCAGTGACAGCACCAGCACCTCCCCCTCAGCATCCAACCAATCCTATGTCTAGATTACAACAGGGCTTAATGAAGGCCAAAGAAAAGGGTGTAGATGTCACAGAGCTCCAAATGCATATTTTCCCTGTAATTTCCCAGTTTAATTCCTCAGGTCAAGAAAGTCGAAGATACACTCCTTTTAACATAAAAATCCTCAAAGACCTGAAAAAGGCTTGCACTCTTTATGGGGATACATCAGCTTATGTTAAGATGCTGTTATAGAATTTGGCTTTTGAAATCTTGACTCCTAATGATTGGAAATCTATAGCAAGGGTATGCCTAGAACCTGGACAAAATTACATGTGACTTTCTGAATATAGCGAACCCTGTAGGATACAAGCCCAACAAAATAGTCAAAATGCAGTTCATGCTGCAATCACCTATCACCTACTAACAGGTATAGGTCTCTATGCAGATGTCACAGTACAAATTAATTATTCAGTAGCAGCATATGAGCAAATTGCTGCTAATGCTATCAAAGCATGGGCTTTGATTCACAATAAAAATGACAAAGGTGAGGCCTTCACAAAAATAACACAAGGGCCAGATGAATCCTTTGCTGACTTTGTGGGATGTTTGCAGACTGCTATCACAAGAACTAATGGGGAAAATGCATCAACAGATGTATTAATAAGGCAACTTGCTAAGGAAATTGCTAATGAGGTGTGCAGAAGAATTATACTAGGACTGAGCAAGGATGCTCCTTTAGAGGCATTCATAAGATGCTGTGCCACAATGGGCACAAATGCCTTTTACAGCCAGACTATGATGCAGACTTCCCAAGATCCCAACATGGGTAGACAGGGTCCCTTCTGGCAAGGGACTTCTAGAGAGACATGTCAATGCTTTCAGTGTAGTAAAGTAGGGCATCTGAAAGCTCAATGTTGGTATGGCGGCAGAGTGAGAAAACAGGGTGGAAGAACAAGACCCAGTACCCCATGTCCAAAATGCAACAGAGGCTTCCATTGGACCTCAGAATGTAGAAAGGTTCAGGGAAACGGGATGAGGGGCCCAGCCCCAGGGCCCCAGGCAAAAAACACTTGGGGCATGATGGCAGCCAATGGTGCACCCAGAGAGTGCCTAGAAGTCCAATACCCCAATATGATCAATCAGCCAGGAAGCCATATGATGGGAGAAAGGGATTACACAATCAACCAGCCAGGAAGCAACCTGATGGGAGAAAGGGATTACAATTAGGGAGAATAGAGTTGTATGCAGCTGAGACAACTGAGATACCCCCTGGAGAGGTGAAATCTGTTCCTCTCCAGCCTATGGATCCCTTGCCTCCAGGCACAGTAGGCTTGACCATTTTACCTCCTGAGAGTACGTACAAAACAGTGTCCATCCACACACTGATGTGGGAAACTGGGGAATGTGTAGATAATATCCCAGTCACCAATACAGGCAGACAATGTGTGACTTATCACCCAGGAGAAATAGTAGCATCAGGTTTACTCATACAGAATCCTAATAAGCAACCTGGTGATAGTCACCCAGATTCTGATTCCAGATCACAAAATCCAGCAATATATTGGACAGCAGCTGTAACAACTGACCAACCTATGCTCACAATCTATATAAATGGCCTACCATTAGAAGGATTGGTAGACACTGGTGCAGATCGGACAGTCATTAGAGGTGCCAATTGGCCCAGTCACTGGCCAAAGATTAAAGCAGACACCTACATGTCTGGCGTAGGAGGATCAATAGCAGCTGAAGTTAGTGCTGCCCCTATGAGATGGACTTTTGAAGGCAAAACAGGAGTTTTTACTCCTTTTATAGTTGAAAAATCCCCATCAATCTGTGGGGAAGAGACGTTTTACAGCAATTAGGGTTAAAAATGAGTACTTCGGTTTTTTAAGCAGGGCTGCTGTTGAAGGCCTGCCAACACTTTCACCTGTTCCTATCCAATGGAAAACTGATACACCAGTGTGGATAGAACAGTGGCCCTTAGGTAACGATAAAATTCAGGCCTTATTAGATATAGTACAGGAGCAGCTTGACCAAGGACACTTACAACCTTCTCTAAGTCCTTGGAATTCCCCAGTGTTTGTTGTAAAAAAGAAATCTGGAAAATGGAGGATGTTAACAGATTTAAGAAAGGTGAATGAACAGATGGAAACTATGGGAACTCTTCAGCCTGGACTTCCATCTCCTACTCAATTGCCTAGAGAATGGCCTCTTTGGGTCATACATATTAAGGATTGTTTCTATTCTATCCCTCTGGATAAGGAGGATATGAAAAGATTTGCCTTTTCAGTGCCCAGCGTTAACTTAGCTGAGCCTTATAAAAGATATGAATGGACAGTTTTGCCACAGGGAATGAAAAACAGCCCTACTATGTGTCAAATGTATGTTGCTGCTGCTCTTGCTCCAGTAAGAAAAGCATTCCCAAAAGTTATGCTATTACATTATATGGATGATATATTGGGATGTGCACCTGAGGAACAAATGTTAGAAGCATGTCTACAAAAGACCATAGAAACACTAAGGAATTACAAATTATACATAGCACCAGAAAAAATTCAAAGACATGCTCCTTTTCAATATTTAGGATATGAAGTATACCCTAAGGTGCTTACAGTTCAAAAACTGTCCTTAAGAACAGAGAAGCTAAACACATTGAATGATTTTCAGAAATTGATAGGAGATATCCAATGGATGCAACCAGTGTTAGGCTTGACTACCTATCAGTTACAACCATTATATGACATTTTAAGGGGAGACAGTGCTTTAAATTCACCACGCCAGCTTACAAAAGAAGCTCAAGAGGCTTTGAGAGAAGTTGAACTGGCTTTATCCAATGTGGTTGAAAGAGTCACTCAAAAACCCTTGGAAATATCAGTTTTTGCCACACAAGAGGCACCCACAGCAGTCCTTCATCAAGGAGATAGTGTAATAGAGTGGGTGAACCTCCCGGCACAACCAGAACAAAGCCTTACACCCTACCCAGTGTTTGTGGCTAGAATTTTATTAAAGGCCACTAAGCGAGCAGTACAATTATCTGGGACAAGACCTGACAAGATATACACCTTTTATACCAATACACAAATTAATGTGTGTTGTGAGACCATCCCAGAGTGGCAAATTTTATTACACATGGCTCCAAATTTTATACATGGGTCTCCATTAAAGATAACCAGATTATTACATAATTGGCGATGCATTCTTGAAGAAAAAAGTTTCTAAAGTTCTTCTTAAAGGACCAACTATCTTCACGGATGCATCCAAACATAATATTTGTGCTGTGTACTCTCATGATCTAACTATAAAGAGAGTAGTCAGAACTCCTTTTCAGTCCACTCAGCAGAATGAATTGTAGGATCATTCTAGCTCTTACTTATTATCCAGGAGACATAAATATAATATCTGATTCGGCCTATTCAGTAGGTGTGGTACAAAGAATTGCCACAGCCCAAATAAAATTTGCAGCCTCTAATATATATCAGCTCTTTAAGAAACTTCAAGAGCAAGTGAGAAAGCATCCAGGTAAGATCTATATATTACATGTCCATTCTCATAGTGGACTTCCAGGTCCCATTTTTGATGGCAATTCAAAGGCAGATAGCCTTCTAACTATGTTGGTCAATACTCCTTTATTCCAAGAAGCCCAGGAATCTCATTCTAAATATCATCAGGCTGCTTGAGCTTTACGTTTACAATTTGGAATAACAAGAGAGGAAGGTAGGAGCATAGTAAAAGCCTGTACGGCTTGCCTTCCTTTCCACGCTCCTACACTGCCTCCAGGGAAGAACCCTCGTGGTTTGAGACCCAATGAAATCTGGCAAATGGATGTGACCCATTATAAATCTTTTGGTCGTCTATCTTTTATCCACGTTGTGGTAGACACCTTTTCGGGATTCACTTTTGCAATACCAGCAGCAAAAGAGACAGCCCGAGTGGTCACTGAATTCCTCACACAAGCATTTGCCATTATGGGTGTGCCACAAGCAATAAAAACAGACAATGGTCCTGCTTATACTTCAAAACATTTTGCACACTTTTGTGCACAGTATAAGATTTTACACACCACGGGCATACCTTTTAATCCTCAAGGACAGGCAATAGTAGAGAGGAGAAACAGAGATATTAAGACGCTCCTCCAAAAACAAAAGAAAGGGGGAGCCACAGGTAATCCTAGAGAACTTCTAAATCTAACCCTTTATACTATTAACTTCTTGATTTTTGACAAAGATGCACTGGCTCCGGCAGACAGGTTTTATAACCCACCGGAAGGTCAGTGTCCAGTGCGAGCAGCTCCACTATCTTTAGATAATCGCCAGGTGATGTGGAGAGACCCAGAAAGTGGTGAATGGAAAGGACCAGATAGGCTAACTGCTTGGGGGAGAGGGTTTGCTTGTATCTCTACAGGTGGAGAAGGAATCAGATGGGTGCCAATGAGCCGTATTCGCCTTGTCCATCGCAGAGAGACAGAGCAGACCCTTGAAACAAAGGAGAAGACCCAAGAAATATCGGGTGGTTCTGTTGCTGATTGTGCTCACCATTGAAAGAGCGTGGCAGTTATGGCGTTTGACTCATGGACATCAAAGATTGTTGGACTTCAAAACCCTCAGGAATCATTGGATTCTCTGAGACATAGGACTTGAAAACCCTCAGGAATCATTGGATTCTCTGAGACATAGGACTTGAAAACCCTCAGGAATCATTGGATTCTCTGAGAAATGATAAGACTGTTACAGGACTTCAAAATCTGCTGGAATCATTGGATTCCCTAACACATAAAAAGACTTTTGCAGGACTTCAAAAACTCAGGGGGATCATTGGATTCCCTGACATGTGAAGCAATGGACAATAGATTGGTTTTGGACTATCTCTTGGCTGCTGAAGAAGGCGTATGTGTGACTGTTGTTTACATACCCTCCTTCTAGGACTTCTGGTGATCTTTTACAACACCATGTTGATTTATATTGTTTGTTATTCCACTACTTGCGTGTACAATTCATTTTTGTTACACCACATCGAGCCTGCACTGACTGTGGGGAGAGTCATCCCTAATAGCCTCTGCGTTATTGCTATGTGCTTGTGTAATACCTCCCATGCTGATGGGTTTGTGCATAATAAGACCCTTCAGCCCAGAAACCTGCTAGCAACCCCCACTTCCCTTTGGTGCTTTTCATCTCCCTTCCTGAGATGTCAGGGAGGGCGCAATCATCTCCTTTTTAGTGCTTTCACTGCCTTTCCTGAGAAGTCAGGGAGGCTGTGATCACCTCCTTTTTGGTGCTTTCACCTCCTTCCATGAGAAGTTAGGGAGGGTGTGATCAGCTCCCCTTGGGGGCTCTGACCTCCCTGAGGAGTCAGGGATGACATGACCACCTATGTTCTAAAACAAAAGAAAGCGGGAGATATAATGGGCTGAGGTTTGGGTTGATGGACTGAGGTCCCAAGTACATGAGGCTAAATAGTAATTGGACTATATTAATATACATGATTGGATAAAGAATGGTCCCTGCCCACTCTCCGTGCAATTCCTGATGTGTCCTGATGTGTTGTATAGGAAATGACGATTTTGGTGGGTGGAGACAGAGAGACAGGAAGAGAAGCTGGGAGAGATTGGCCTGGATTCCATGCTTGTAGCTGCTGGTTGTGTGGCTGTTGGTCTAGCTAGCTTCTTGACTCAGCTGCACCCATTGCTATTGCCCATTCTCTTCCACCTCCGATTTTTCTTCACTGAGAATAAAGACTGACGATTTTCCCCTAACCTGAATTCCTGACTCTGGCTGATTTTAAAATATGCGGTCTTCACAGTGTGTGATGGAGATGATGGTGAATTTTTCATACATGTATGGTATAGGTTGGATAAGAAAGTAAAAGATTCCTGAAAACATCTCTTTGCTTTTCAGATTACCAAGGGGAATAACCTATTCCTTTTTTATAATGGAAATGGGTTTCAGTGTGAAAAAGAAAGATGAAAAGTTATCTTCATAGGAAAAGAGGAAATTACAACTGAGTCAGGAGGTTGTAATCTGAAAGAATATGACACAGACAAGGAGGGAAAGGAGCCCTGAATATATGGAGAGCTAAATTACAGATTTGAGGCTCTTTTTAACCCTATGAGGAAAAAGAAGATGCCTGTGTTCATGAAATGTTGATGTGGAACTACGGATCCACTGAGTGTGACATCATTGAGTTAATATCACATAAAGAAGATATGAGATATAGACATTGGTGAAGTAGACCTCCTGAGAGGTATGAAAGCCATCATTTGTTGACTATGTAAAAACAATAAAGAGTTCTTCTATCTTGCTATAGAATGTATCCAGAATATCTCCTAAGGTTCTTCAAGCATGATGACAATTATTCATTTCTGAAAATTAATGTGATACAAATGACAATGGCAGAAGGAATGTAGGAAATATTGCTTTAAAATGACAAACTCTTGAATAGGAAACGATAAATATTAGTGGCACTGATGGTATGTTTATTCTATTGTCCATTGAAGGTAAAGTGTTTAGGATAAAAAGAAGATTGATTTGGGAAATCAACAATTGGTTAAGAAGATGGTGTCTGAGGATAGCATTTGAATTTTTGATTTATGGTTTGAAATATAGTAATGAAGTACACTGAAAATAAATTAGTAAGAATTCATTTGCATTGGATATTATAAAAGAAGCAAAAGAATTCTACACAAGAAAAATAAGGGGAAAAAGGAGAACTTACAGTATGTCCATACAGCTAAACACCTTAGAGAGTAGTTACAAGGTTAGAAGAAGTGCCCAGAAATCAACAACCAACTAAATATAAGAAACAAATCCACTAATAAAACTAAAATGTAGCAGTATTCATAGTCACAAGTGTCTGTGTAAGAATGAACAGAGTGTGTTAAAGAATGATTTGAATGAGAAATTTAATGCCAGAATGCAATCTTGTCCTCATATGTATTATGAAAACTAAGTGAGGTGAAACTTTTCCCTAGAGAGAGTATATGTATCATAGATAAGAATATACTTATCTCAAAGAGAAGAAAGCATGGAACAGTGTATGTTGCTAATACTAATACTGGATTCATTCAGAGAAATTGTTAGCATTCTACCTATTTGCATCAATTCAACTTCATTTGAAAGCCCCTAATGGGACTTTTTGCAATATCATTCTAATTAATTATTGTGTTCCCAAGGAATATTTTACTACATTAATCTCTAGCTAATGTTTAGAGTAATTTTTAAAAATTGGATCAAACAAGTTAAAGTATTACTAATGTATTCTATTTAAATAAGATACATAATTTCTAATTGGCTATATGCCTCCTTTTAAAAAAAAGTCTATATGTTTCTCCCACTATCTTCTTCTTAGTATTCTAGCTATTCATATAAATTCAATATAAATATGAATTCTCCATTGAAATTTGGAGCTATAAAATATGTAATTGTGTCCTACTTAAATATGAAGTTTAAGAGTAGTACTATTTTAGTCCATGAGACAATGTTAAATCCACCTACTTAATAAGAACAAGACAAAATTCAAAGGACCAAACTAATGTATTTACAATGAATTTTATCTAATAGTATTCATGAGTATCTCCATCTAGACATTTAATATTCTGTCTATATGCACCAAACTGACAAAATAGGAACATAGGAACTAAGTACAAATGTTAAAGTATAATTGTGTTCTCAATATCTTGCTTCCAAATAATAACTATTTGACTGCACTAAATAGAAATAGTGCCATCTAGTTATTTACAGGAATAAAAGAAAAATGGGACAAATATCATGTTGTATTATGATTATAATCTACTTAATTATGCCAAGAATTTGTAGTTTGTTGCTTAATTTTTTTTCCTGAGGCATTTGGGGTTAAGTGACTTGCCTAGGGTTACACAACTAGGAAGTACTAAGTGTCTGAGACCAGATTTGAACTCAGGAACTCCTAATTTCAAGGCTGGTGCTCTATCCACTACATCACCTAGCTGCACCTTGCTGTCCAATTTCTTAATAGTAATATTGGTTTTCTACACATGGCTTAACAGTATCTTCATAATGTGCATCAATCCTACTTCAAAAGAAACTCCCTGATGGGAATTACTTAAATCTCAGCATGTAACTCTTCAGTACTTATCTCTTTCCAAATCATAAAAATCTTATCCCATTAACTAGAAATAGATACAGCCATTTGGAACAATTCCAAATAAATAGAAGAAAATGAGAGTTTTGACAATATTTTATATAAGAAATGTATATGAATTTGAGTTAGCACATACTCATTTTGTAATTCCCCGGATAGCTTTCTAGTATCTTAGTGAATTTCATAAATCAAAAGGAGTTCTTTAATGGAACTGGATACGGTGTCAGTGTATAACTAACTGTATTCTACTTAAATATCTTGTTTGAAAGTAATAACATTTCATTCCATTAGCTAGAATGCAACTAGCTGTTTAGAGCAGCATAAAAGAAATAAGTATAATTGGGAATTTTGGATCATCAGAGTATAATGGTATTTTATTGGTGTAGATTACAAATACTATTTTACTCTGTTAGCTAAAAAGATTTGGCCAAATAGAAACAAAACTGATTGGAACAAATTGGTAAGCATTTTGAAAATGCATTCTATTTTATGCACATAATTCCTGGATAGTTAACCTAGTTCTTAATTTACAGGAAGGTTTCCAGTATTCCCAATTATTTACATAAATCCAAAATCAATAGGAACTCTCCCTTGAGACTTGTTTCCATGGAATAACTATATTGTATTTCATTATCTCATTTCTAAGTAACAATCGTTCATTTTATTAGCTAGACACAACTCTATCTAGTTATTTGGAGTACATAAAATTAATCAGATCATTATACTTGTGCTTTTGACCAAGTATTCTGTCTAAATTATAGGCATAATTTCTAGTTTGAAATACAATCCCCTGGACTCCAAATAGAAAAAAAATTGGCTGAGAGCCTGGTGAGCTATGGTTTATGGGGTCACAAAGAATTGATCAGGATTAAATGACAACAACAAATCTATTTATATCACTTCAACATCAACAGAAACTTTCTGGTGAGAATTAGGTGCCATGTAAGTATGTAATTGTATTTCATTTATATATAGTATTTCCTAGTATGTCTGAGTAGTAATAAAAATATAAATCCATCTAGGCATTTAGAACAATATAAAACAAATTGGAGCAATATAGTTCTTCTTTATTTTAGGGTTTTTATTCCTCAGGTGCTTTTATCTTCCAATTTTACAAATGCATCTTTACTTTTCTGTTTCTGGCTTTCTAGATTTTTCATCAAGCCAAAACTAACAGTTAAATTGATAATCTTAAGTAGTGCAGTATATAATTCTATACTACTTATGCTTGACTTTCCAAATAATAATATTTCATCACATCATCTAGAAATAGGTCTAACTTAATATTCGAATTAAATAAAAACAAATAATTGGAGTTTTGGCATATTAATGACATTTGATATTTTAATTTTAAATAATGTACTTGATTTCTAGTTAGCTCTCTGAGTGCCAGCTACTATTGGAGTCCTCCAGTTAGGTTTTAAGGATTCTACATACAACAATTCAACATAAGAAATAGTTGTCTAGTAAGACTTGGTGCATTGTTTAACTGCATTTAACTTAAGTATCTCATTTTCAAATTCTAATATTTCAGTCCATTGGCTGGAAATTGATCTTTCTAGCTACTTGGAGCAATACAAAATGAAATATAACAATAAAATTGCTCTTGCCACTATATATTATAAAATAATTACATTATTTCTATTCATTTAGCTAGTTTTTGAATAATTAAATTAAGTTTCTCTAGTTGTTTTTGATGATTCACATAGGAGATCAATTGAAAACTAATGGAAACTCCATAGTAGAATTTGTTGCATACATAACAATTTTGTGTATCTGGTTTCAAAATAATTTTTCACTCCTCTAAATATCTTCTTCTAGATATTAAAAAGAATAAAATTAGAGCAAGCTAGTTGCAGTTTTGACCAAATATTATATTTAAATAATGGACCTGAATTCCAGTTGTTATCTGGCTTCCGAACCCTGATATTGGAAATGTCTAGGAATATTTACAGTATTTTCACAATTTGCATGAATGATGCCTCAGAAGCAAATATATTGTGGGAACTGATACAATGTCAGTGTATAACTGTATTCTAATCAAGAGACATAAGCATCTTTTTAAAAGACACCAATGTTTCACTCCATGAACTAGAAAAAAATTGTTCTTACTAGATACTGAGAAAAGTACATATGAAAATAAAACAAATCTCTTTAGTTTTTCATAATGTTTTCTCTTTATGTTATGTACATTAGTTGTTTATCTTTCTTGTTATAATTTTATACATGTGTTTTCTAAATATTAATCCAATAGTGCAAGAAATTCTATTTGAGGGATTGAGGGCAATATTGTTGTCATTGTAAGTCTTAAACTGAACATGTATTCAACTTAAGTTTGTTTTAGGTACTAATATTTTATTCTATTAAACTTAAATATAGTCATCTAACTATTTATAGCACTATAAAACAAATGGAAGCATTTGAGTTTTTCTTTCAACCACGATCTTATCTAATTTCTAAACAAGATTTCTAAGTTTCTAGCTTTCTAACAAAGATTTTAATTGTCTCTAGGTAGGTCTCCAGTATTCTAGTAATTTAAATCAATCTAAAATCAATAGGAACTCTGTACTTGGAACTGGAACAAGGTCGGTGTGTAATGCAGTAGGGACCTGCCCAGTGGCAGCAAAAGATTCTGAGAAGGCTAAAATAGAGAAGACATTAAAAGGTAAAGCAGAAAGCTTTCTGAAGTGAAGTGAATATTCCCTCTTTTACAAAGGATGGGAAGCCTGAGTAACTTTGTGGACAATGAATATACCTTCAGGGTACTGACTGCAGTTCACCCTTGTCTCTAGCTACACATCTCAACACATAACAAATAAGGTACATAAAAATGACTGAACAGAAATTTAAAGCAACAAGTAGCGAGTTACCAAGGGAAAGCTCTTTGGGGTGAAAAAGAAGGGGTTTTTGTCTAGAGGCGACAAACTATCTCAGAACAGGCTTTGAAAGAATCAAAGAGCAGAAAATTTGTGCTAGTCCTAATCTAAGGGTCTTTATAGTCCCTGTTGAAAGAGCTCTATAATACTTCAGCCAAATTGATCTCACTGCTGCCAGTTTAGCAAGTGGCTAACTGAAGAAAAAAGACTGACAGTCTTTGAAGAATGAAAATAGGAGATCAACCAATCACCCCATTGAGAAGTGACTCTAAACTCTGAAAGGAGCCTAGCAACTGAGCATCCCATCCTTACAGCAATTATCCAGCCTAAGCATAGACTACCTGGTCCCAAATGGTAGCTACTGCACAGCAATGGAACTTGATGAGAATCCAGCATTGTCATTGAATGATCTATTTCACCTATTCCAGAAACCAAATGATCATTTTTGCTGACACCAAACTCTAGGAGGAACAAGAGTAGCTGAGTCATGGTCTACAATGTCAGCGTATAAACATAATTTGTTTTGATATATTGCTTCCATGTAGTATTTTAGCTAAAAAAAAAAGTTATTTAGAGTAATAAAAAAATAAATTTATGCATGATTTATAGTTATGTTTCAGACTTCCTAATACTACTAATAGGATTGTCCAGTAAAGATTCTCATGTTCAAGAAATTGGCATGTATTAACATTAAAAGGAGCTTCCTGTCTCTGAGATTTGATATATCATTGTATAACCATATTATATTAATTATCTCATTTCCAAATAATAATATTTCAACCAATTTTCTAGAAATAAGTTACGGCATCTAGCTGTTTGGAGAAATCTAAAAAAAAATAGGAACAAATGCTTTGGACTGGAAATAGTGTATTCTATCTTCTTATGTTCAGATTTCTAGTTAGCCATTTAGTTTCCTAAAAGTAAAACTAAGTTTCCAATACTCTCTTGCCTTTTATAACAATTCAAAAATCTATCAGAACTCTCTAGTACTTATTGATATAATGTCAGTGTATAACTTTATACCAATTCTGGATCTTGTTTCCAAATAACATTATTTCACTCTATTAACCACAAACAAAACCATCTAGCAATTTAAATGTATGGATCTTGGAGTCATCTGTGTAGAATGTATAATTGCATAACTGGGAACTGATGAGAATACGAAATGAAAGAGTACATAGAGGGGAAAATTGTGGGAAGATGTGGAAGTAGGTCAGAAAATTTCAAGTTCTCCAGATCTCCCTCCCTAAAACAAAACTAAATGGTGCCTCAGAGTGACTATAAATGAGTGAAAAACAAATAAGAATGGGGCAGAATAAGGGTCCTACTCCAGGACAGAGGTAAGCATTCCAGGCTGGTGTTGCAGAAATAACAAGCACAGATTCCTGGGACTAACTGGATTTGGAGCGAGCCTCAGCCCAAACCATAGGAATTTCCACTTTTTAGCCAGCTAGGTTGTGTGTAAAGGGTGCATCTGGGTTTGAGAAAACTGAGGGAATACTCTCTTAATAAGGAATGGCAGGTCTAGCTATGCTGCAGAGATGCTGCTCTGGGTAAAAAGAAACCAGCACACTTGGTGAGTGCAGAAGCAGTGGGACAGAGACACTGCTGGCTGTGGACACTTGCAGATGGGTTTATAATTCACACATACATACATACATAATTGGATATGGTGATTACTGACATTATGCTTCAACAACCAGATGAGTAAAAGGAGGAATAGTGGGGGAATAGAAATCTAATATGGTGGAGTGTTGGGGAAACAGGGGAATTATAAATGGGGGTAACTTTTTCAAATTTAGCAAAGGGGAGGAGAAAATAGAACAGAAGATGGATAGGATAAAAAGATCAAGGATACCTAAAAAATTTTACATATAGATAAGATGAAACTAATATTGAACAAGAAGAAAATATGAGAGATTACTACAGCCACATCCTAAATGAAGTGGAAAGGACTTATGAAGATAAAATGATGATTCTTTCTTTTTGGCAGAGCTACAGGTTCACCCAATGTGAAATATCTAAACTTTGCATTTTCTGGAAATATCTGTCTTAAGAGCTACATAATTTGAAAGAGTTCAAAGCCTGTTATTCCCTGGGGTATATGTGGCCAATATGTATGCAGATCATTGGCAGTTATAAAAAGCAAAGAAAGGATCTGGGGGGAAAAAGACTTGGTAATAAGGACTTTTCTAATAATATTATTCTTTCCATTGCTAGCTTAGTATTTTTCAAATTTATTTTATACATTGGTTACTTTGGGGGGCATGAGTGCAAAATATGAATTAATCATAATATTTGCATTTTGAGGTAAAGAAGATATCTAAAAGCATTATGTGTAAGTATGTATGTGTATAGATGTTTACGTGAACATATATAAATTTAAATGTGTAAGTTATTCTCAAGTTTTTTCTATCTTTATAAATATCAGGTAGTCAATAAACATTTTAAGTACGTGTTATATTCTAGGCATTGTGCTAAGCTCTGGAGATACAAAAAGTACAAAGGGGTAAAAGACCCTTCTTGTTCTCAAATAGCTCACAATTTAGTTGTGCTTTTTTTTTTAAGCTTTTTATTTTCAAAACATATGCATGGATAATTTTTCAACCTTGACCCTTGCATAGCCTTGTATTTCAGGTTTTCCCCTCCTTTCTCCTACCCTCTCCCCTAGATGGCAAGCAATTCAGTGTATGTTATACGTGTTAAAATATATGTTAAATTCAATATGTGTAAATATATGTAAACAATTCTTTTGCTGCCTAAGAAAAATCAGATCAAAAAGGAAAGAAAATGAGTAAGAAAACAAAATGCAAGCGAACAACAACAAAAAGAGTGAGAATGTTATGTTGTGATCCCACACTTAGTTCCCATAGTCCTCTCTCTGGATATAGATGACTCTTTTCATCACAAAATCATTGAAATTGACATCAATCATCTTACTGTTGGAAAGACTCGCGTTCATCAGAATTGATCATTCTATAATATTGATGTTGCCATGTACAATGATCTCCTGGTTCTGCTCATTTCACTCAGCATCAGTTTATGTCTTTCCAGTCTTTCTGAAATCATCCTCTGGATCGTTTTTTATATAACAGTAATATTCCATAACATTTATATACCATAACTTATTCAGCCATTCTCCAATTGATGGGCATCCACTCAGTTTCCTGTTTCTTGTCACTACAAAAAGGGCTGTCACAAACATTTTTGCACATGTGGATCCCTTTTCTTCCTTTAAGATCTCTTTGGGAGTAGCTCACAGTCTAATGGAGAAGACTCCATTAGAGTTTGCATGCAAACAACTTAGTATAAAAAGAAAACATATCCAGTCTAAATTGAAAATAATCAACATATAGGAGATACTGCAATTGAGAAAAATCAAGAAAAGCTTCTCAAAGAAGAAAAATTTTAGTTTGGATTTGAAGGAAATCATAGAAACCAGGGGTTATGGATGAGGAATAAGAGTATTCCAGGACATGGGGAATAACTTGTGAAAATTGTTTGAAGCTAACTTTACTCAGCTCAGTGAGGGATATGGTATACAGGCTAGATAAAATGATGATGTAGGCAAAATTGAGTTCTGTTGCCTGTTCACTTTTTCATTGGGTTCTTTTTCTTTCTTCTGGTTGCCACACAAATGACTTGGTCCTATCTTGTGTTTCATTTCTTCTATCGCCTGCTAAAAGATTTACTCATAAAGAATTTGTTAGAAGACATTTCAGTTTGATGCCTTCAAGTGACTATTTGGATTTTAATGTCTTGAAAAAAGGGAAAAAAAAAACTTTCAAGTAACAAAGAAATTACAGAATCTAAATGTTAGAAGTGACACCAGAAATCATCTAGTATGACTGAAATAGTGTATTCTGTGCCATTCCATGCATATACATCATGCATTAATATTATTTCATTATCTATTATATTTAATCATAATGTACTTTTCTTTTAAAAAACAAATTTCACCTTTTCAGTCATCCATCTGTTGTCATCCCCTCCTTTCCTATTTCCTACTTTCTTGAAAAACAGAAAACAGAAAAAAAAAGGAAATTAAATAATCTAATTCTAAAAAAATGAGTGGGTCAAACAACAAATTATAGGAACAATAATTTCATCCAAGAGAATGACAATAATGAGACAACATACCAAAACTTATGGGATGCAACAAAAGTAGTTTTTAGGAAATTTTATAACTCTAAATGCTTACTTGCATAAAATAGAGAAAGAGAAGATAAATTAATTGAGCATGCAACTAAAAAAGCTAGAAAAAGAACAAATTTAAAACTTCAAATTAAATACCAAATTAGAAAATCTGAAAACCAAAGGAGAGATTAATAAAACTGAAAGAAAAGTATTGAACCAATTAATAAAACTAATAGTTTTATGAAAACCCCCCAAAAAGAGATAAACTTTGGTTAATTTGATTAGAAAAAGGGAAAAAACAATTTACAAGCATCAAAAATGAAAAGGTAAACTTACCACCAATTAAGAAGAAATTAAAGCAATAATTAGGAGGTACTGTAGGCCAACAAATGTGACAATCTAATCAAAATGGATGAATATTTATAAAAATACAAGTTATCCAGATTAACAGAAAAGGGAATTAAATACTTAACTAACCATATTTTAGGGGAAAAAAATTGAACAAACCACCAATGGACTCCCTAAGGGAAAAAAAATCTCCAGAACCAGATGCATTTACATGTTAATTCTACCAAATATGTAAAGAAAAATTAATTCCATATTATTGATCTGTAAGAAATGACCAGCAGGATGATTTCAGAAAGGCCTGGAGAGTCTTACATGAACTGATGCTGAGTGAAATGAGCAGGACCAGGAGATCATTATATACTTCAACAACAATACTGTATGATGATCAATTCTGATGGACGTGGTTCTCTTCAACAATGAGATGAACCAAATCAGTTCCAATAGTGCAGTAATGAATAGAACCAGCTACACCCAGCGAAAAAACTCGGGAAATGAGTGTGAACCACTACATAGAATTCCCAATCCCTTTATTTTTGTTCACCTGCATTTTTGATTTCCTTCACAGGTTAATTGTACTTTATTTCAAAGTCCAATTCTTTTTGTGCAGCAAAATAACTGTATGGACATGTATACATATATTGTATTTAACATATTTAACATGTATTGGTCTACCTGCCATCTTGGGGAAGAGATGGAGGGAAGGAAGGGAAAAACTGGAACAAAAGGTTTTGCAATTGTCAATGCTGAAAAATTACCCATGCATATATCTTCTAAATAAAAAGCTATAATAAAAAAATAAATAAACTGGGAAAGGTAAAAGGGATAGCCTAAATTACTCTTCTTAGAATTTCTGGACTGCTAAAAAAAATTAATTCCAGTACTATATAAATAATTTTGATGTTACAATATAAATAATATCTTTACTATATATCAGTTCACAAAAGTCTTCCCAGATGTTTTATGAAGCCATCTTTTTCCTCTCTTCTTTAAAAAACCCAGCTATGCTACCCTCTGTTTTAAAAAACAAAACAAAACAAACAACTGGATAATATTCTAAATTTCTACCGAACTTTCATTTTAACTTCATATGAATTTTTGTGTTTTGAGTATTTCTTACAAATAACATTGTTAGATTCTGCTTTTTAATTCATTTTGTTTCTGTTCTCCATTTTATTAGTGGATTATTCATACGTTTGGTTGTTAAATTTGTATTTTTCTTTATCACAATCCATAATTCCCTCCCACCTCTGCCTTTCTCTTTATACCTTCTTCTACAAGAGAAGTTGCAGAGAAGGCACTTGATCATCACCAGTAAGCTATTTTTGAAGTAGTCTGTTCCTATTCTTTTTCTTTTTTTAATGTCACCAATTCCAGACTCTAGCCTCTGAGTCTTATATGTTCTTTTTGTTTTTAATTCCTTCTCTATAATCAACACTATGAAGTTATTTTGTTTTGTCTGTGATTACTTAACATTATCTTTTCTACTCACTTTTCTCTGTACCTAACTATTTCCCTTTTGAGGTTGATCTATGTTAATACCAAACTCTGTGTGTATTCAACCTTCCTTTATCCAGTTTGTATAAAACTGAGCTTCATTTATTTCCCATTCCACTTTCTAAATTATCTTCTCAAACATACCGTTTTTTCAAAAAAGTAGTTCAATTCTACCTCATTTCTTCCTCAGCATTTCTTCCTTCTTTTTTCCTCTAAATGCCAGTTGAACAGAAAGTAAACTATGCCATGTCTTTGACTCATATAGCTTCCTCTGTGACCCATGAAGGAAAAAAGATTATAAAAGGATCTTTGTCTTTTGTTCTCCATTTGAATGCAAAAACCAGTATGATTTAGTTTTTTTCTAATTGGTCAAATATATTTTCTTTTTTAAATTCTCTTGACTTGTTTGCATTTCAAAATTTTTACTTATATCTGATATTTTAAAATCAGGTATTCTGGATATATTTTTATTCTATTTTGTAAGTTCAAATTTAGTTTTACAGGGTAAGTTTTTCTATTATAAACATTTTATCTTTTGTTTTCTGGAATGTCATAATTTTCTCTTTTTTTATGTTTGTTGCTACTCAGTGTTGTGTGATTCTCACTTTGTTATTCATTCTTCAGTCATGTTTGACTTCATGATTTCATTTGGAGTTTTCTTGACAAAGTTACTGGAGTACTTTGTCATTTTCTTCTCTCACTCATTTTACAGATGAGGAAACTGAGGCAAATAGGGTGAAATTACTTTTTCAGGTTCACATAGCTAATAAGTATCTGATGCCAAATTTGAACTCAGAAAAATCAGGTTTCTTAATTTCAGGCCTGATACTCTATCTACTGTGCCAAATAGCTATCGCCTAATTAAACTTACATAAATAACAAATAAACATATTTATAATATTTATATACTAATACAGGGCATTGTACTAGGAAGAGAATGACTTCTTTTTCCCTAAAGATTTACTGTCTACATTACAACTAATTTTCAATGACTGGTTGATATCTGATCTTACTGTGTATAAGATAATGCTCCTTTTATATTTAAACATTTTGATTATTAATAAAGGTAGAGAATTACCTTTTATAAAATATTGCTTCTTTCATGTATAACTTGATTGTGAAAAAGAACAGAAAAAAGAATTTTTGGGTAGCAAAGAATAAAAATCCATATGTTTTTCCATTAAATGTGAAACACAGATTGGTAAGAAGAATAACAAGAGAGCTAATTGCAGTAGTGTGAGTATATAGAAATGATGAAGGCTGTAGGGCATTTTGGTCCCTGGGCTTATTAGCATGTAATAACGTGTTTAGAGCTTGAGAAGATAAAACTCATTTGGTGATAAATTAAATACCTTTTTGGAAAGCAGGGGATGATCCAATAAGGACTATTATTTCATAATTAAGAGTTGGATAGATTTTCTGCATTTTAGTTCATAATATACAGATAAGTTATTGAGAAGCAGGAGTCTCTGATGTGCCCCAGAGTGAGGTATGATGGAGCCAACTCTTGAGAGTCAATTGTTAAATTTTTAGTGTGAGCATTTGCATCTTGGAAATCAGCAAATTCTAGATAAGGACTTTATTTATTTTTATTTCTAGGTGTAAAAAAAATGGTGGAGAAAATGTTATTAATGCAGATTAAACTAAAACATATTTTGTAACATTTTCCCCTGGAGAACTGATAGTTGAATATTTATCATCATTCTACTTACTCTAGGGCATTTATTACTATTAAAAAAAATTATACCCAGTAGGAGCAGAAGCATAAAAAGGGTTAAGTGACTTGCCCAGGGTTCCACAGCTAGTAAATATGTGTCATCAGAAGATCAGTCTTCCTGACTTCAAGCTCAGGACTCTATCCACTGCATCTTAAATATTGATAGTCCCCTTTAAACTCCAGTTTCCTGGAATAAAGCACATGTCAAAAACCCTAATTACAGTTGTTCATTTGGGAAAGAAATTAGAACAATGAGTGAAAAAAATGAATACATAGTCCAAAGGTTGCTTTAATATCTACTACATAGTAAAAGAATAAAAAAACAGGTTCCATAATCTTGGAAAATATGCAGAAAAACATAAGCAATATTTGCACAGAAAAAGAAACGTCTTCCTTTTGATTTAGTCTAATTTTGTCAAATCCATAGTCCACCATTGGTAATGTATTGGTGTATAGGAATCTATCTTCCCTGTCAAGTGGATTTGATTCTAAAAGTTGATTTGAGGATATGTTTTGTACTATATGACTTCGGTGTAAAAGTCACCAGCTATAATTCTCAGCATACATGTCCTTGATTGTGTCCTTTGCACTATTTTTCTTTTGCAAGTCATTATGGTAAAACATTGTTGTATGCCTACTGCTTATTCTGCGTTTTTCTATTATCTTTTGAATCACTTGCAATTTTGAGTATTTTGCAATTATGGTGCTCTCTGATTCAGAAACAATTATAAACATAGTACTGGAATTTTTAAAAAGATAGGCTTTTGGGGAGAGGAGCAATTTTTGGATCACTGAAAGTACTTCACAATTTCACAAATGTAATTAATCATGCTTTCTTCCTCCTACAACTTGATTATATAATCAGTTCATTGTCCTTCTGAATGCTTGTCCAAAATACACATGCTGATGGATTCTCATCTCATCCATAATCTGGACAATGCACATTTTTCATCCAATTAGTTTTCCTATATGGATAGCTAGGCTGATCTCTGTTAAGTGATCATGATGTCATAGAAAATCCTATTATGTTCTGGGGTTTTACACAATCAGTCAGTTAATACTAAATATTAAACACATATTATGTGCCAGTAATTATGCTAAGTACAGAAAGGCAAAAACAAAAGAAAAAACAGTTCATGTTCTTTAGAAATTCACAGCCTAATGAAGAAAGATAGTATGCAAATAACTATATATACAGCTATCCAAATACATATTTATATGTATATATACATATATATATATATATACTCACACACATATGTATATGGATACAGATTATATATAAATTTATATTTATATATCCTTATATGGATATATATTTATATATGCAATTTTATATACACAAACAGCTATAAAAGAGTGTGTGTGTACACATACAAGATATATACAGAATTAACTGGGATAATTTTAGAGGGAAAACACAAAGATCAAGGAAGAGTGGAAAAAGCTTCTTACCAAAAATGGGACTTTAGTTGATTCTTGAAAGGAAGCTAGGAAAGTTGCTGGTTATAAAATAAACCCACATAAGTTATCAGCATTCTTATATATCACTAACAAAATCCAACAGTCAAAGTTACAAAGAGAAATTCCATTTAAAGTAACTACTGATAATATAAAATATTTAGAACCATCTGCCAAGGAAATCAGAAACTTTATGAGCAAATTACAGACCACTCTTTCACAAATTAAGTCTGATCTAACCAATTGAAAAATATTAAATGCTCTTGGATAGGGCGAGCAAATATAATAAAGATGACAATATTAACTAAACTAATCTATTTATTTAGCGCTATACCAATCAATCCCAAAAACTATTTTAATGACCTAGAAAAAATAACAACAAAATTCATATGGAAAACAAAAGGTCAAGAATTTCAAGGGAATTAATAAAAAAAAAAATCAAATGAAGGTGGTTTAGCTTACCAGATCTAAAATTATATTATGAGCAGCAGTTCAAACCATTTGATTGGCTAAAGAATAGATTAGTTGATCAGTGGAATAGGTTAGGTTCAAGGGACAAACATCAACAACCATAGCAACTCAGTCTTTGACAAACCAAAGACCTAGCTTTGGGATAAGAACTTACTGTTTGACAAAATTGCTGGGAAAATTGAAACTAATATGGAAACTAGGCATTGATCCAATTAACACATACACCAAGATAAGGTCAAATGGGTTCATGACCTAGACATAAAGAATGAAATTATTAATAAATTAGAGGAACACAGGATAGTTTACCTCTCAGACCTGTGGAAGGGGAAGGATTTTATGACCAAAGAAGAACTGGCGATCATTACAGATCACAAAATAGAAAATTTCGACTATACCAAACTGAAAAGTTTTTGTACAAACAAAACTAATGTAGACAAGATTAGAAGGGAAGCAATAAACTGGGAAAACATTTTTACAGTCAAAGGTTCTGATAAAGGCCTCATTTCCAAAATATATAGAGAATTAACTCTATTTTATAAAATATCAAGCCATTCTCCAATTGAAAAATGGTCAAAGGATATGAACAGACAATTCTCAGATGAAGAAATTGAAACTATTTCTAATCATATGAAAAGATGCCCAAGTCATTATTAATCAAGAAATGCAAATTAAAACTCTAAGATACCATTACACCCTGTCGATTGGAGATGAAGGAAAAAATAAGATGATTGTTGGAGGGATTCGGAAAACTGGGACATTGATGCATTGTTGGTGGAGTTGTGAACGAATCAACCATTCTGGAGAGTAGTTTGGAACTATGCTCAAAGTTATCAAACTGTGCATACCCTTTGATCCAGCAGTGTTACTACTGGGCTTATATCCCAAAGAGATCACAAAGAAGGGAAAGGGACCTGTATGTCACGAATGTTTGTGAAGCCCTCTTGTAGTGGCTAGAAACTGGAAACTGAGTGGATGCCCATCATTTGGAGAATGGCTGAATAAATTGTGGTATATGAATATTATGGAATATTATTGTTCTGTAAGAAATGACCAACAGGATGATTTCAGAAAGGCCTGGAGAGACTTACACGAACTGATGCTGAGTGAAACGAGCAGGACCAGGAGATCATTATATACTTCAACAACAATACTATGTGATGACCAGTTCTGATGGACCTGGCCACCCTCAGCAAGATCAACCAAATCATTTCCAATGGAGCAGTAATGAACTGAACCAGCTACGCCCAGAGAAAGAACTCTGGGAGATGACTAAAAACCATTACATTGAATTCCAATCCCTATATTTATGCACACCTGATTTTGATTTCCTTCACAAGCTAATTGTACAATATTTCAGAGTCTGATTCTTTTTATACAGCAAAACAACAGTTTGGTCATGTATACTTATTGTGTATCTAATTTATATATTAATATATTTAACATCTACTGGTCATCCTTCCATCTGGGGGAGGGGGTAAGAGGTGAAAAATTGGAACAAGAGGTTTGGCAATTGTTAATGCTGTAAAGTTACCCATACATATAACCTGTAAATAAAAAGCTATTAAATAAAAAAAGAAAAAGAAAAAAAAAAAAGAAAGGAAGCTAGGGAAACTTGAATGTAGATATAAGGAGGAAGAGTACTCCAGGCACAGGAGACAGCGTGTGAAAATAGTCAGGAGATGCAGTGTCAAATGTGAGAAATGGTAGGGAGCTCAATCTCATTGTATCACAGATTATCTAGAAAGGAGCAAGGTCTAAAAATATTAGAAAGGTGAGAAGAATCTAAGTTATGAAAAGTGTTAAAAACAAAAGACTCTTTATCCAAACAGGATATTTGATCCTAAAGATGTTGGCATTTATTGAATTTGGAAGTGCTAAGGTCAGACTTATGTTTTAGGGTATCAGTTTGACAATTGAATGGGAATTGGGTTGAGGTGAGGAGAGATAAAGTAGGGAGACTGATCAACAGGCTACTGCAATAGTCTGAGAGTGAGATTATGAGGTTCTGCATCAGGGATGTTGTGATGTCAGAGGAGAGAATGGGGAGTTTACAAGAGATGTTATAAATGTAGAAATGACAGGAATTAACTGCATATGAGATGTGATGTAATAGGCAATGACATGGAGAGATTAGATATTTTCAGAGTCACAATAAGGAGAAGAGATGTAGTCTAATATCCATCAGGGATGCACAGATGTAGGGAAGGGTGTTTGAGGTTGGAGGAGACACCGTAGGGAAGCATCCAGTAAACAAGGAACAATGGAGTATTAGGGAGTATTGATATGATACGGCAAACTGCTGGAGGAGACAGGTGAGAATGAGATCACTGGAGCATGGAGAGGAGTTTGTCTTGGCAAGGAAAAGGGCCACCTTTTTGAGTCAAAGAGGGAAATGAAGAAGGAATGCAACTGATATAAGGTAAAGAACAGCTAGTCTACTAGCTAGATCTCAGTGAATGAACTCATTTTTTTTCCTAGCGAAATAAGAGGCAAGGTTCTCAGCTAAGAAAATGGGATATAAGGGAGGTCTGGGAGGCAAATGGGATTGCAAAAGATATTATTGATGGTACAGTGGATAGAGCACTGACTCTGAAGTCAAGAGGACATGAGTCCACAGCTGGACTCATGTGGACACTTAACACATACTAACCCTAGTGGCTAGTATGGTCCTAGGCAAGTCATTTAACTCCAATACCCTCAAAAAAAAGAGAGTAAGATCTTGAGAAGCTAAACAGTAGACCAAGTCAAGTAAGATAAAATTAAATAAGGAATACTGTAAACTTCATTAATTAATTGTACCTCAGTTTCCTTATCTGTAAATGAGAGGGTTGGACTTGATGACATCTAAGATGCCTTCTAACTCCCTAGACATTTTGACCTTTTCATTTGGCTCAAATGCAAAATGTATAAGCATAAGATGGGGGGAATGTTGTTTTTGGCTAGAAAATATTCTTATGAAAAAATTTGAGGTTTTAGTGATTTACACAATACACAAAAACTCTAGGTAGTACAATGGATACAGCACTGGACTTGGAATCAGGAAGATTTATCTCTCTGAGTTCAAATATAGCCTTAGACACTTATTTTATTAACTGTGTGACCCTAGCCAATCTACTTAACCCTATTTGTCTTGGTTTCCTCATATGTAAAATAAACTGGAGAAGGAAATGGCAAACGATTCTACTATTTTTGCCAAAAAAAAATCTTATTAAATAGAGTCACAAAAAGTTGCACATGATGGACTTAAGTCAACAAAAATAATAATAATAAAACTCAGTATGAATGTAGAATATGACAGCGTAGCCCAAATAATTAGCACAATCTTAGTTTGCATTCAAGAGATACAGTATCTGGGAGGGAGATAATTTCCCCCTAGAGATGACTGCCCTGGACATACCATATATGATACATTGTGTTAAATTAAGGATGCCCTATTTTACAAGAGTCATTAAAAAATTACAACTCATGGAAACAGGAGAGTAACTCAGATGGTGGTGAGCCTGAGAGTTACACTCTATAAACATCAGATGAAGGGTTTATGAATGTTGAGCCTAGACAAGAGGAAACTGAAAGTGACATGAGAACTAACTTCAACCATTTATCTGATGTGTTTTTATATTGTATTTGTATATTGTATTATAATACAATTTTTAGAGCTGAAATAAATCAAAGAATCATAACTTTATAGAAGAATGGATCATAGATATTAAACTGGAGGAAATTTTGGAGGCCATTGAGTCTAATTGCCTCATTAGTTTCTAGGAGAAAACTACAAGGAAAAGTGGAGTCCTTGGGTGCTGGGTATTCTGGATAAATGAGGAGGAGAGAGATTCTTTTCTTCTCTTGTCTCTTCATCCATTTCAGAGATTTGAAGAAAGACTGAGATAGATGAGGAGGGAAAGGGTAGCTCCTCTTTCAGAGGAGACAATAGTGTGAGGTCAGTTATAAGTTATAAGGAGCAGCTAGATGGTGCAGTGAATAGAGCAATGGTGTTGGAGTCAGGAGGACCTGGATTCAAATTTAGCTTCCTACACTTAATACTAACTGTGTAATGTTGGATAAGTATTTTAATCCCAATTGCCTCGGAAGAAAGAAAGAAAGATAGAGGGGGGGGAGGAAGAAGGGATGGAGGGATGGAGGGAGGGAGAGAGAAGAAAGAAAGAAAAAGAAAGAAAGAGAAAGAAAGAAAGAAAGAAAGAAAGAAAGAAAGAAAGAAAGAAACCAATCTAAGGGGACCAGAAAGGATAGATGGGGAAAGGGTGCAGAAGACTTTTGCCAGAATACCAAATGCAAAATTCACAACTTTCTGCTTCTCCTTTGAATCATAATTTCTTTTTAAAATAAAGTTAAATCTTTATGAGCTTCCATCCATTGTTGTTGAGTAGTTTCAGTTGGGTCCAATTCTGCAATTGCACACCCCCATTTGGGGTTTTCTTGACAAAGATACCGAGTACTTTGCCATTTCCGTAGCTTATTTTACAGATGAGGAAATTGAGGCAAACAGGTTAAAATGATTTGCCCACATAACTGGTAAGGGTCTGAGTCCAGATATCAACTCAGGAAGATGAGTCATCCTGACTTCAAGCCTAGCACTTTGTCCAGACCTCAAGCCTATTAGTTTCCACCAGCTTTAATTAAAGTGGGGAGGAAGGACAAGATCAAATTTTTTTAAAGTTCTGTCCCTATCTTGTACAAAATGTTGAAGGAGCCAGTAAGCCCTTCATTTCACAGATGAAGAAACTGAGGTCCTTAGAAATGACTGAGGTTGCACAAGCAATAGAAAGAATTCAAAGCCAGATTCTTTTTCCTATATCATATTGTAATTTATACATGTTATATTTTTCTGAGATTCTTTTTTAGAGTTCCATAGATTCAAGAGCATTTGTAATAAACTTTTACAATATTTTATGTGATTTGTATTCAGTTCGGTAGGAAAACCAAAAGCCATGGCAGAAAAAGACCAAAAGGATTTATGCTAACCCAATCAGAAAACAATTTTCTTATTTTGGGGTAGCTTAATTCTAGCTCAATTCTGTAACATTTCTGATAAATTCAGAAAGAAAATGAATTAAGTGGAAGAGCTGAAGAGAAATTTTGAGAACAAGATGTGTAGCTGCATTCTAATAACACTGGCCAGGCTTAATATACTGAAACCACTAGCATTCGCTATAGAACTAGCCACAGATAATAACAGAACAAGGCATCTTTTTCTCATAAAAATGATGCAGTTCCAAAGTAGCACACCATTTTCTAAAACTAAACACAAAGAGACATCTACAGGGTAAAAATGTAAATTTGTATATATGTTTAGGTCAACAATGGAGTCTTTACAAGTACCCAATTTAAGCAGGACTATATATGATAGATTTTTATTACATAAATTCTATTACATACTTTCACTCTTATTGCATAAGTTTATTGGGAAAGGTAGCAGCAATAACAATAACAATGACCTATTGGGACTAGGGTTCAAATTCCAGTTTTGTGACATATATCAATCATGTGATCATGAGAAAAATGACCTCCCTGCAAATGAAACTTTTTGATTTCTTCTGCTGTAAGGGAACATAGTCCTACTGTAGTCTTAAGCTATTAAAGCTTAATAAGGGACCACTATCCTTGAATTTTAATTTTAAAGAACAACCAAGTCATCCAAAGAAGAGGCCTGAGAAGACACTTCCCCTCACTCCTCTGCAGAGAGGTGGGAGGTCCAAGGATGTGGGACATTGTGTGTATTTTAAGACTTTATGTATTGAGCAATTATGCTAATCTTTTTTCTCCTTTTTCTTTCTTTAAAAAGGTCCTTCATTATAAGGGATTGTTCCCTAGGAGTAGCAAGGAGAGGGAGAAACTTGGGTGATATAAAACAAAAGATATCATTAAAAATACATCTTTATGATTCAGACCAGTTCCAATAATCTTGTGATGAAGAGAGCCAACTACACCCAGAGAGAGCATTGTGGGAACTGAGTATGGACCACAACATAGCATTTTAATGCTTTCTGTTATTGTTTGCTCACATTTTGTTTTCTTTCTCAGTTTTGCTTTCCTTTTTGATTTGATTTTTCTTGTGCAGCAAGATAATTGTATAAATACCTATGTATGTGTGTATGTATATATATATATATATATGTATATATGATTTAACATGTATTGGATTATCTGCCATCTAGGGGAGGGGTTGAAAAGAGGGAGGGGAAAATTTGGAACATAAGGTTTTGCAAGGGTCAATGTTGAAAAATTACCAATGCATGTGTCTTGTAAATAAAAAGCTTTCATTAAAAAGAGAGAGAGAGAGAGAGAGAGAGAGAGAGAGAGAGAGAGAGAGAGAGAAGGGAGGGAGGGCCCAGGCTGTTAAGTTTGGGAGATCCATCAGAGGCATTTGAGAGTTAACACAGGCAGCCACATCTGGTGAGGAACCAGATTAGGAGGGGAGTAAATGCTTAATTCAGCTCAGTCACCAATCAAGACATTGGATGTCTTCAAGGAACCAGCTCAGTGGAGCAAAGATATGATTTGTCCACTGTTGATGCTATTTGCCAGAAGTAAGTACTCTCAAAAGTGATTTGTTCTATAGGAGGAGGAGGAGGAAAAGGAGGAGAAAAAAGAGGAGAAGAAGGAAAAAGAAGAGGAGGAGGAGGAGGAGGAGGGAAAAAAGGAGGAAGAAGAGAAGAAAGAGGAGGAGGAGGAGGAGGACAATGAGGAGAAAGAAGAGGATGAAGAGAAGGGGAAAGAAGAGGAAGAGGAGGAGGAGGAGGGGGAAGAGGAAGAAGAGGAGGAAAAGGAAGAGGAAGAAGAAGAGGAGGAGGAGGAAAAGGAAGAGGAGAAAGAGGCAGAAAAAGAGAAGGAAGAGGAAGAGGAGGAGGAGTAAGAGGAGAAAGAGGAGGAAAAAGAGGAGGAGAAGGAAAAGGAGGAAGAAGAAGAGGAGGAGGAGAAAGAGGAGGAGGAGGAAAAGGAGGAAGAAGAGGAGGAGGAGGAGGAAGAAGAAGAAAAGCAGGAGGAGGAGCATGAAGAAGAGGAGGAGGAGGAAAAGGAGAAGGAAGAAAAGGAGGAGGAGAAAGGAGAGATATTTTTCTAAAGACTGTTCATTACTTATTTGTAGGTGGATTCACAATACCAGGAATCTGATTTCATTGGCTAGCATCTGTTTCATGCTTAATAATTCCTGTTTCATAGGTTAGTTGCTCTCAACTAGAAATAGCTTCTGGAAAGTCTCCTTTGTCTTCTACTATTTGTATAGCAAGTACTGTCTCTCCTGTCTGTGTGAGTGGCTTTCTCTTCTCTCTCTCTGCTCTAATTCCCAGCTTGGATTTAACTATCTGGTGCCTGGGTCTCTGGCTCTCTTTTCCAACACAGTATGGTGGAAAAATCGGTAGGCTTGTATTCGAGAAGAAAGAGCTTCAAAATGAACCTTCCTGGTGGTTTAATTCTAGACAAGTCTTACTTCAAAGCAAATCCCTAGAGTTTATTTATTATGTCATTTACCCAGGAGTTTCTTGAATTAGATAGAAGTTGATATAAGATATAATTAGATTTAAATTATTTGGGACTGGAGACTTGGGATCATGTATTGTAGTCAGGTTTTTCTTTCTTTTTAAATTTTTTTTAGTTTTTTCTCATTATTCGCTCACATATAAGATAGTTAAGTGGTACAGTGAACACAGTGCCAAACCATAAGTCAGGAAGTCAGTTCATCTATGGCTTCAGACAATAACTACCCACATGAACAAAACCAGTCATTTAGCTTCTACCTTCATTACGTTGCTCATATGTAAAATGGAGATTATGATATTAATGGAAGCTACTTTCCAGGATTGTTGTAAGGAGAACATAAGATAATATTTACGAAGAAAGTGATATGTAAATACTACATTATTATTATTATTATTATTATTATTATCATATACCTTAACTTTCAAATGATAGAACATAGACTTAGAACTGGAAGAAAACTTATTGTTATTATTTAGTCATTTCAGTCTCACTCTTTGTGACTGTTTTTGGTTTTCTTGGCAAAGATGCTGGAGCAGTTTGCCTTTTCCCTCTTCAGTTCATTCTACAGATAAAGCAAACAAGATTAAGTGACTTGCCCAAGGTCACATGGCTAGTAAATGTCTGAAACTGGATTTAAACTCGGGTCCTCCTGATTCCAAACCCAATTCTTTATGGCACCACGTATCTGTCCTCTAGAAGGAACCTTAAAGAAATTCAAACCTAATTCCTTCTTATAGATGAGGAAACTGAGGCAGACAGATGTTAAGGGTTTTATCCAGGGTCAAACCATTAATGAATGCTACAGATGAAGCTTGAATCCAGTTCTTTTCTGATTGGTACCCTAACCACCATATCAAGTTGCCTGTCTTTCGATCATATTTGTTCTGATCTTTTCAGTGTGAGACTATAGCTCTGGGGGATCAGAGAGTTTCTTTCTTTTTTTTAAATACAACTCCCTCCATTTACAGATGTGGAAATTGAGGTTGGCTTAGAGAATGAAATGCTTTTCCCAAGGTCACAAAGATAGCATGTAGAAGAGTTAGGCTTTATGCCTGAGTCTAGTACCACCAAGTTCAGCCTTCTGATGAATCCTTTCTGCACTGTTCCAGAAGACCTTTCTTGACTAAGAAAATGGAAGCAGAATATGCATTGAAGAGGTTTTGTTTTGTTTTTGTTTATGATAGATGGTTTGTTATCTGTGAATTTATTTCTTGTCCAATCTTCTTTAGATAGTTTAAATAAGAATATTTTATACCATCTATTTGCCCATGTTTTGCAACTGTTCAATTTGCTTGATTTTTTTTCTCTTGAATTGTCTGATTTTTCTGTCCAGATTCAATGATATTATTTACTTAGTGCCCAATAGACATGGCTTATAATAATTCCTAAGTTGAATGAGGTAAAGTTGAGAATCTAGAATATGAGAGCTTGGAAGTTAAAGGTGTGAAAATCTGTATCCACGTACTTTAAAACATTGCTATAAAAATAATTTCCCTCTTGGTTCCTATCTCAATCACTGGATGTCACTAAAAATTCTATGGATACTAAGAATTTTCTTAAGCACCGTAGACAGTAAGCTCAAACTTTAATCAAAATTATGATTGTGTCCTAAATAAAATTGGGCATATTATCTGCTGTGACACAGTAGGCTAAAGCCTAAGAATCTGAATAAAGATTTTTATAAATCATCTGGAGTATATGAAAAATCTTGGTCTTTGTTGATTAAACCAATCAGTTATTTATGTTTTTATACTCTCCCATTAATTCCGACTTCCCTGCTGCCTCTACTTTCAGTATCATAGTTGAATTTGATGTAGTCTGAACACAAGAGGAAATGTGAAATCCTAAAGAGAACATACAGGCAGTCCCTCAAGGTTTTGATCATATTTCATATTTTATTATAGTAACCAAAAGGCCTCTAGCATACCTGTTGTCCCAAGGGAAAGATCTGTCTAAAAACAAATCAAACAAACCTTGTCCCTGTTGTTGAAACCTAACACTCAAAATGACCTACTCTCTGAATTGCAAGTGAGTGATGATAAGATAATGTTTCTGAACACTTTTTGAGTTCTTTAGATTGAAGGTGTTTGGAGAATGAGTCGATATTGGTCCTATTATTCATGTGTCTTTTTTTTCTCTGATTCCATTCTAGATAGATATAGAATTCTAAAAACTCTCTCTGATAGACTGGTTAAAAAGGAAAGAAAAGAAAAAAGTGTTCCTTTCTTCTATGAGTAGGACATATGTCCAATGAAATTAAAAGTGAGAAATAAGCCTTGATGTATTTTTCTTGTAAAAAAAAAATCATGCCCATCAATATCTATCTGGTGAATTTACTCATCTGTTCCTACTCATCATATTCACTATCATATCGTATCAAACATAGAAGGGAGGCAGCTAAGTGGTGGAATGATAGAGCACTGGACTTAGATTTAGGAAGACCCAAGTTCAAATAAGATCGTGTGACCCTGTGCAAGTTTACCTAACCTCAGTTTCCTCATCTGTAAAATGGTAATAATAAAACCTACCTTCAAGGGTTCTTATGAGCCTCAAATGATATAATAATTGTAAAGTACTTAGCACTTTATCATGATATAGTAAGCATTATATCAAGGTTAGTTATTATAATTAAAAGTCTTACTGGTTCTTTAGTCTCACAAAAGTCAAGGTCAAGGATATGATTTTCTTATATATTCTCTAAATGATACTGCAGAATAGAAAGATTGGTGGATTTGAAGGCAGAGGACACGGCTTCAGTTCCCATCCCTGACATATTACTTATGTAAACCTATGTATCTGGACCTCTGTTTCCTCATTTGTTAAATGAATGGGTTTGTAAAATTATTGTGGATTTTTAAACTGAGCCTCAGGGAAGTTAAGTTATTTTTTTTTTTTTAAGTTTTGGTAGAAACCTTTATTTTCAGCAAAGAAAATAATGTGTAATTGACAGACTCCAGGGAAATTTTTTTTAACAGGTCATGAATGTCCAGGGCAGTGGCATCTAAACAAGGCTGACCTGAGTAAGGTATGATTTTTTTTTTTGATTGTTTGTTTGTTTGTTTTATTTAATAGCCTTTTATTTACAGGTTATATGTATGGGTAACTTTACAGCATTAACAATTTCCAAACCTCTTGTAGGGAGGTTAAGTTATTTGCCCAAGATCACACAGGGTCACACTTCATGTTTCCTTCTAGTTCTAGAATCCATAGTCCTGTGATTCATCTTCATGCCATAAAGATGACCTTAGGTTATGGAAGCCATGAACAAGTATGGCAGATTCTTTCAAAGATAGAATAACTCTCATCTATGGGCTGTCCCACTTTTAAAGATAAGTTCAGAAACATTTATCCCAAAAAGGTTAACCACTTTTATCACCAAAAGATATTCTCCAGAACTGTCTCCTGGGGTATAGAAGGTCTTGTGATCTGCATCAGTGAAGGGGATATTAGAGTGGTTAAAGAGACAAAGTCATAGATTTCTTTTTGCATTTCTGAATAATAAATGATTTCAGTTGCTACAAGAAATTCTATGTAATCATGTAATCATCATTATCATCATCATTCAGTTTTACATGGAGTTTTGAATTTTTCAAACATTTTGAATTCAATTTAATATGTATTTAAGTACCTACTATTCCAAAGGTTCTTGTGGATGATGATGATAATGAAAACAGAACAAAAACCAGAACCTGATCTCAAGGAACTTATGTTCCATCAAGAATTTCCTCACAACAGCCCCGTGAGGCTGATACTACTAGTTTTATTCCTATTTTGCCCATGAATAAATGAAATGAAATAGTTTAATGAAGATTATTTGGCTTGACCAACATCACATTGCTATTACACCTCCTTAATTAAACTCTTTAAAAATTGTTAGATCTATGGCTAACTGTAACTGAAATAAAGAATATGGATTGATTTTAAAAAAGCAACCAAAACCCTCTTACTTTCCTTTTCCCTAATTGGAGAGGGTGGAGAATGGACAGCAAAAAATTCCTCTTAGATTCTCTACTTAAGAAGGAGCCATAGTACAGCCTTCTCAACATTTACCACCCAGCTCAAGGTCTTCATCATGTCCCAGACCAGGTATTCTCCCCCTTCTTTCAGTTTCTTTTTATATGCTTCTTCACCCACTAATTTCTGAGCTCCCTGATTGCAGGGATTTGGTTTTTGCCTTTTTTTTTTGTATCCCAAGCATAGTTCTTGGAACATAGTGGTGACATAATAGAAATCTTGGTTGTAGTAAAGACCCCAATACTTTTCAAGAAACCCCAGGTCACCTAGCCTTGGGAATGATGTAGTCACCTTAGGAATGTAGCCACTTAAGAATGATGTAACACAACCTTGAAGAATGTGTGTGAAAGAAAGGGAGTTGGGTCTGATATCTTTATTCTACTGATTTCTCCTTCAAGAATGTCTGATTTGTCATACAGAAGTATGGGTTGCTATTTCACACCTGGACTCAAACAGTGAGCCCTTCTTAGTTTCATGAGAAAGGGGACTGTTGTTAGTCCCCATTACCAAGCTTCCCAACAATTATGTGAATTCCAATCTCATGATTTCATTTACTCTGCGTACTTCCCAACCCCACCTCTAACAGTTTTCCCTATAAATCTACCCGCTTGCTCCCTGATCTTTACTACCTTCTTCTTTTGAAATTTAGCCTGCTTTAATTAGTATTATAATTATAATAAAACTCTGCCTCTTGAGATGGAGATTGTCTACACCTGTAAATTTTGGGGGGACGCCTGCATCACTGGTCTGGAATATCAATATTCTGAGGTCCCCATGAACCCCAACAGTAGGTGCTTAATGTTTATTAACTTAAGTGTCAGGTTGGGTAATACATAGTCTGATCACAAGGACAGGGAATTTTTCGTTGTCAGGTTGCCTTTAAACTTGATGTAAGAGAATTCATTTTTCCACAATGAACTTTACCAATTAACTGCTTTCATGTTTTTTCAACATTTGACAAATTCTTTATCCTTAACTTTATTATAACATGCGTGCAAAGAGGAATTAATGAGAAAGTGGCCATTCTTTTGGATTCTATCTCATAATGGGTTTTTAAAAAATATATTCATGATGAGAGAATTCTTTACCAGAAGTCTAAGAATAGTTGCATAAGTACACGAGGGCAGAGGAAGTAGAGGAAAAGGAAGATTTAGACAACTTAAGAAATCAAATAAACATTTCGAGGAAGGTCACTGCTGTGACCAATTACTGCAATGCTATTGACTAAGCATTGTGCTAGTGCTTCATATCTTTAAAGGTATTGCTGTCTCAGAGGTATATACGTTAGTGTATGGTTTTGCTGATTCCATTTTGCAGACAAAAAGAAATTGAAACATACAGAGATTCAGGGTATGTTCATGGGGGCCAGGTACATTAACTTTATTCGACTCAATTGACCAACTTGATGAATCTTTTTTTCAAACGTGTCAGTTGTTTTATAGATCCAACCAAACTGACTGATTATTTGGGTATCCTTGAGATGCAGCCTAAATGACTTTTGCTGTAATTTATTTGGTGAGTCAGTAGTAAAGCAGGGACTTTCTAATTTTGAATGTTATAGACGGTGAGACCATGATACACGCTCCAATAGAGGGAACTATAACTATTATCTTGGTATGTATTTTGCTTAGTAAGTCATATTTTGTATCTTATTTATCCAAATGAGGTATTCTATTTTCAGGCACTGATTCTTATATAAGAAAATTTTTTGGATCATATTCCTTTAAATTTTTTCAACTAATGTTCATTTTCCCTACCTCCCACCTATCCCTTAAAAAAGAAAACAAAGGAAAAACAAGGAAAACCGTTATATAAAATATTCAAAGATAAGTAAAACAAATTCCCACTTTAACCATGTACAAAAATATGGGTTTATTTCTGCATATTTATTCCTCAGGAAGCAATTTGAAATTATTTCCCCAAAGTTAGTAAACTTTGACCCACATATAACACTACTAAATCTATACCTCAAGGAGATCAAAGAAAGAGGAAAAGAACCCATATATACACAAATATTTTAGTAGCTATTTTTGTTATGGCTAAGAACTAGGAACCAAAACCCATAATCTTTTAAAGAGGGGGGGAAATAATATGTTTTTTCCCTTGTGTATGCCTGCTGACATTTCAATTTCTGTGGAATAGTGGGAAGGTCAGTTTTAGGTTGTTGACAGCTTCTACATTTTTTTAATCCAGCTGGCTAGACGCTTCTTGGCTCTCCTATATCAGAATGCAAGTGGAGACAAGTCTTTATCTTCTGTCCCTGTCTCACCACTCACCATGCCTATTACTACTGGCTGTTGCTGGACATTCTTAAACAGCTGTTACTTGTCACATTAGAGGTAACTTGACTGCATTTCAGAGAGTGACAGACTCCTGAATATTGTAAGTCACCATTTTCCTGGCTGAAACACAATAGAAGGTACATGTGGAAACCAATCAGTTACTTTACAATGAGGAGATGGGACATTCCCAGGTGAAAAGAAAAGATCATTTTTTGAGTATTTCACTCTCTTTAACTTGATTGAATGGTTTGTCCCTAAGTGAACTTTCACAGGCTCACCCTTTTGGTAGGTATACAGGAGAACACAAAAAGATTATTGGTAGCTCCTAATCCAGAAAAGACAGCAGTTTGCCAAGATCTTCATGGACTAGGAATAGACTCCAAATGTACGAAGTGGAATTTATACCAGATCTTCTCAACTCCAGTCAGAACCTTATCCAATGCATGAAGCAGCTTCCTCAAAGTTATTGAACTGAGTCATTCATGTTATATTTTTCTCTTTGTAGACATACTCCTTAGTAGTTGGGATCCTAGAAAAACAAAATATTATACCAGGACTAATAAAATAATTCAACCAATAAATAAGAAGCCTGATGAGTTTAAAAAAAAAAAAAAAGTGAGTCTAAAACAACTTTTAAAAAAACCCACACTATCAGAAAGGAATTAAATATCAAGTAAATGTAAATTCTATTTTACAAAGTAAGTAAGATATTAGTTTGTTAATTATTTCTCAAATTCTGAAACCTCACTGTGGCATGAAAATGACCCAGAGTTCTTGAAGGTCATTCAAACAAAGCACAGACTTTCCAGGTGTCAAGCCAGAAAGGCTTTGAGTTAGGCATGGTAACAGTTTGAAGACTAGACTAGCTAAGATTGGAGAGATTCTTCAGTGGGTTGGCAGTAGGGTGACAAGTTTATCATTGTGACCATAGCAACTCTTGAAAGTCTCTTTCCAAGTCATACAAATATTGTAAACTCTTTTGACTAAAGGCACATCCACAGGAATTCCAGATCTTTGAAATTATAAAATATTGTTGGTTTTTACTTTCCTTAATTTATTAAAAATAAACTTTATTAATATCTAAGCCCTAAACCAAAGCTTTTATCTGAACTTGGGCAAGTCATGGTACAGAGGAAAGAGTGCTGGTTCTTAAGCTAGAAGATGTGAATTCCAATTAACTTCTAGCATTTGATCTTAACTGTCTGTGTGACCTTGAGCAAGTAATTTAATCTCCTAAAGACTCCATTTGCTCATCTGTGAAATGAGTGGATTTAGTTAAATGGCTTCTGAATTGGCTTCCAACTCTTGGACTATGGTGCTATGATAGATTTCTGCCCCTTGAATAATTAAATTTTGAAGGTGTTATTTCTTTATCATGAAAAACTACAGTATGGAGATGCCAATGTAGATGGTAAATAATCTACAATTTAGTAATTAAATTCTAGGGAATTAACTGAGACTAGAGAAATTAAATGACTACTCAAGAGTCATACAACTAGTAAGGACAGAGATAGAATTTGAATCCAGATTGTAGAAGTAATATCTTTGATGTGGCCTGGTCTAGTTATTGTAAACTCTTCTCTCCCCAAAATAGGAAAACTACTTTTGAGGCTTACTTGGGGATGCAGCCATATCATTGACATGACTTCTTATTTACCTAAGACGCAACTGTATGGACTAGACCAACATTGTCCCTAAAATAAAAGAAAGATATCCTTGAGACTTGCTTGATTCAGTGGGCTAAAGCTCCAATCTTGGGTGATAGGCTCCCCCATTACATGAGACATAAAAAGGAAATAGGTAGAATTGATGAATGTTCAACAGGTTATGAAAGACAGCATATTTTTCTGACCAGATGTGTTTCTGTATGGAGATGAAAGGTGGATCTACATCCAGTGAAAGGAGTTCTGTATCTTTTCCATGCTATGGCTAAGTAAACCTCATTTTATTATTTGTTATGTGTTTTACAAGTCTCTTGGCTCAGGATCTTTTTTGGATAGTTCCCCATATCTGGAATGTTCTCCCTCATCAACTCTGCATACTGATTTTTTTGCATTTCTTGAAGTCTTAAACAACTAAAATCCCTTAGAGAAGGAACTGTCTTCTCCCTCTTTTTTATATCCCCAGCACATAACACAATATCTCATAATAGTCACTTTTTAAATGTTTATTGATTGATTATTTGATCCACAAGTGTTCATTTCATTTCTCTCTTCTACCTATAGGGTCAGACAAGACTGAATAGGGTCAGTTCTACAGCACAAACCTGTAGAAATCCAAACATCACTCTACACTATCTAACATTGTCTTTAATGAACACTGGACTCTTCTTCTCTACAAACAGAACTTAAGAAATATGACTAGTAATTTTTTAGAATCAGAAAAAAATGGAAGGATCAATTGAGAGAGAATATGATTTAGACTACCAGAAATGGAAAGGACAGAAAAGTTGAATTGTTTTAAAGTTTAGGTAGCCATTGGGAAATTAATGGATAGACAAATATGTAAACATTTCAAAGACTTAATAACTTTAAAGACTGCACCAATTTTTGGTCTATGTATTCAAACAAGTCATTTGTCCTACATACAAATGTCAGTCTGCAGATATTGGGAGTGTATTTATGCAAAAAAGAATGCTAATCAAATAATATTTCATAGCAGAGGATTTAGTGACAATAAGACTTGGTACAGACAAATAAATAAATAAAATCTTAGCTTTAGAGTGGGGGTATCACTAAATCATTAAAAGATTATATGTATGGAGTGAAATTGTCAAGTAGGATTAACAACAATCTATTCACTCACATTCTGACTGGTGTCAGATTATTTGCTGTTTGCCAGTGATGGGTAGCAGCATAGCTTACTATTTATTCAGCATTTACTACCAATCAGGGAAGGCTAATATGGACATACTTTCTATTCCAAGGGTTATATGACTTTAAAGCTATGGTGGTATTAAATTAAACAGTAAAACCAATATGTGATGCAGAGGGATCTAAGGCACAATGCTGTAGAAGTTTGGCTAATGGAAGATGGAACTTCCATCAAAAAATATGCTAAAAGCATATGTAAATCTTGCTTCATTGAACCAATATTCCTGGCTGTTACAGGAGCCACCTGCCAGTTGCTGCTGGGGATCTAATTCTGACCAGGAGAATAGATCCCTTCATGTGAGAGGATGATAACAATACAAGGAGACTGAGAGGCAGTTGCATTCTCTGACCTCTCTCCTCTTCCCTCCTGCCTCCAATTTATTTCATTCACAATTCACAATCAACATCTCCATCAATAAAGGCTGATTTGCAGTTTCTTCAGGTGTGTTATGATTCACAGTTTGTGGGGGCTTTCTGGATAACTGACCAGCCCCTTCACACTTATGTGTGGTCCTTAACAATTCCCCATTTTTTTGTTTTATGGGAACATGATTATTGTTCTCCAAACAGTATGGCCAGTAAGTTTTGTGCATTGGCTGTTATCTGAGTTCACATGCTAAAATATCTGAGTCCATATGCTAAGAAATGCAAACAGCACTATCAAAGTCTTTTCCATTCTATTCCTCTGGATGGTTATAGGGTGAGATGCTATAATAGCAGGTGTTGAATCTTGTGAGATGTCATGGAGGCAAACATTCAAATGGAGAAGAGGACTTTAGTCAGAACAGGCATTTTTCATAAGTCTCTCATTAGCCTCCTGGCTCGGTCTTTTGATGTGATGGCCTATTTTAATTACTCCAACTGAAAGAGTCATACCAGGTCTCTTCTCCCTTTCCTTCCCTGGGGGTTACTGAAGGAACTATCCTAGGAGGATCCTACTCATGAGCAGTTCTTGAGCACTGCTGCTTCTTTGTTTCTTGTGCTTCTTGTGTCCCTGTTCAGGTGCCACTTGTTATGGGAGCCACCTGCTAGTGGCTGCTGGGGATTTAATTCTGACCAGCAGAATAGATCCCTTCATGTGAGAGGATGATAACAATATAAGGAGACTGAGAGGCAATTGAATTCTCTGACCTCTCTTCCCTCTTGCCTTCAATTTATTTCATTCTCAATTCACAAACACCATCTGCTGGTTCACAATTCTTTTTTTTTTTTTTTTTTTTGCTGAGGCAATTGGGGTTAAGTGACTTGCCCAGGGTCACACAGCTAGGCAGTATTCAAATTTGAACTCAGATCCTCCTGATTTCAGGGCTGGTGCTCTATCCATTGCACTGCCTAGCTACCCCTGATTTGCAATTCTTCCAAGTGTGTTATGATTCACAACTGTGGGGGTTTTCCTCAGAGAACCGCCCTCTCCCCTTCACACTTAGGTATGGTCCTTAACACCTGGCATCTGGTGGCAAGAAAAGGTGACTGATGAATGTCATAAAACAAAGAATTGATAATAAAAGGCTCAAGTTCTTTTCTCAGAAACACATCTTGCTGTTGTGACAATAGCAGAAGTTCAGAATCAGGCATTAAAATCTTGTAATTTATTATGACTGATCCCAGCCTCAGTACCCGGTCCACTGTTGGGGTTCAAAGCATATCTCTCTAGTCATGAAAACATTGCATGATGACTTTGGATTTATGGCTCAAGATAGAATCTGTAAGTTAATAAGAAATTGATTTTGTTGGCACAAAATGGTAACTGGTGTTACTAAGAAGTGAAAGATGTACTTGTTGTGTGCATAGGAAAGCACTACCAAATTATACTACATATTTAGGGAGTATAAGTAATAGAGAACCTAAGGCACTTATCTTCATTTACTTTTTCTTTATAAAAGTGGCCTGCAAGAATTTAGAGTATAGCTTAGGAGTTAACCATTTCCCCAGTATGCATAAGAATGCCCAACTAGGAGCCAGGAAGCATCCATATTAAATAAAGTCTTGTGGGAGAAGCACTTCTCAGCATATGCATTCCTTGTTTACCTAGAATTAAGGCAGAGATTTTGTTTTCAAAAGTACAAATTCCTCAAGGAAATGCTAGCTTAAAAATTTGACTTGGAAACAGGAAGGCTTGGGTTTGAATTCCAGCTCAGATTTTATTATCTCTGTGATCCTGAGGAAATCAGTGAATGTTTCTGGACCTGTTTCCTCACATGTAAAATGAGGGTATTAGAGTAAATGTATCTAGTATATTGGTAACTTAATGTTAGCTCTAAATCTATGACCCTTGAACTCATCCATTTCCCCATGAGGAGAAAAGAATTCTATTTTTTGGATAGACTTCTGTCTAATGGTTAAATTTTTCTTCTGTTTATTGATTTGAAATTTTCTTTACAATTTGCACCCATTACTCTAACTTCTATTCTTTGGAGCTTGACAGAATAAATTTAATAGAATAGAACTATTGTTCCTACTAAATCTCTTTCTTTTAGTCTAAAAATCATCCCTATATTACAGGGATCTATAGTATGATCAGGAACAATTCAATGGGATTATCATCTCCTTCATTATAGTCACTAGGATCTTTTAGAAGTCATGGGATATTAGAGATGAAAGGAACCTTAGGGGGAATCTAGTTGATCTCTCATTTCATAGATGAAAAACCAAGGAACAAAATGTGGAAGAGGTCTGTCCAAGGTCAGATAGGTGATAAAGTAGTCCAACCAGCATTCAATTCCAAGTCTCCTAAATGAAACCTAAGACTATATTTCTGGAACTGTGTTGCATTGAAAAGGATATTCTTGTGACAAACAAAACCATAAGGAAAAAAGAGACTTCGATTAAATCAAAGCATTGCTCACCTCTTCTTCATGGAGAGGAAATAAAAGAGTTTTAGTTGTTTCCTTCAGGCAGCTAAAAAATGATATGAATCAGCATTTCATAGGTTGTTTGGTAATCTTACTTTGAAGAACTTACAATAAAATTAAGCAAAAAGAGAGACCTGACAATATTAGCAACTGAAGAATATCTATTGCAGAAAATAATGAGATAAAAAAATTCTATGGATAATTTGCTGTTTTTAAAAATAAATTCAAAATTTTAAAATATTTTTAAAGTAAATTTATTTTTTTTGTTTTTATATCTTATGCATATATATCTTATTGAGACTAAATTTCCTTACATACAAATGAGCTAGAGAAGGAATTGCAAACCATTCCAGTTTTGCTGCCATGTAAAGCCCAAATGAATTCATAAAGAGTTGAATACAGATTAAATGACTCAACAATAATAATAACAACAAATGTAGCTGGGAAATCTATATGATCTCTCCCCTCTCTCCCTCTCAGAAAGCCTTCATTTATAACAGAATAAAAAATAGAGGAGCAAATAATTCAGAAAAACTAACCAATATATCAAAAAGAACTGACATTATATACAATGTTGCATATACAATTTCCCCTACCTCTGCAAATAAGAGAGGGAAGTTCTGTGTGGTTCAGACAGCATTTAATAAAAAAAGCTGGAGAAATATCTAGAAACAAAGCGAAGTCTGGAGAATCGGGCGTCCCACCCATCGAGCAGACAATAGAAGGGAGGAAGCACCATAGGGGGCAGGGTCAACACTTTTTATCCCTAACGCAGATACCCCCTCCCACCACTGACCCTCATCTTTATTGGCTGAGGAGCTTACATTCTAAACTCGGGAACTACCCAAGAAATTGAACTTGACCAATAAGTACATAGTTGCCCATATTTGACCTAAACAGAAAGACACTGATATCATAGGACTTAAGTAATAGGGGACTTAAGTATGCCCTTAGGGGATAGCAGGGAGGGGACTTAAGTATGCCCTTGACTTGATGCTTAAAGTCCTTCAGGCCTACTCCAACTTGGAGATAGATGAAGCCTTACTCAATTTTCACAACTGTCTTGAAAGATCTCACCTCATGTCGTTCAGTTCCTTTTCAGATCTCTTTTTTGGGAACTAAGATTAGTTATTATAATGTCTCAGTCTTCAGCTTTTGATATTTTAATTGTTATTCTTTCCATTTACATTGTTTTGTCATTATTTTCTTAGTTCTGATGATTTCACTTTCATATTATTGCTAATAGTTGCAGGGGTCCTCAAACTAGGCCCGCAGGCCAGATGCAGCAGCTGAGGACATTTAACCCCCTCACCCAGGGCATGAAGTTTCTTTATTTAAAGGCCCACAAAACAAAGTTTTTGTTTTTACTATAGTCCAGCCCTCCAACAGTCTGAGGGACAGTGAACTGGCCCCCTATTTAAAAAGTTTGAGGACCCCTGAAATGCCTCTCTGCTTTGTATTCATCACATTCCTTATTTCTTACATTACATTTAGTCCATTATAATCATATATTACTTGTTTAATTTTCTTAATTTATGTTATCTACTTTGTTTCCAGTTCTTTGCTACTACTACCAAAAATACTGCTATAAATATTTTGCTGTATATGAGATCTTTGTTTTTCACATTAACATTGATAGAGTAATATGCCCAATATTAGGATCTCTGAATCAAATTATATGATTACTCTAATAATTTTCTTAATATAATTCCACATCAATTTCCAGAATGGTTGTACTACAGCCCCATCAAAAGTATATTAGCAAACTTTTCTTTCTACCACCAATCATTATTAAATGTTCCCATCTTTTGTTATCTTAAACAATTTGTTATATCAAACTTCAAAGTTGTTCTGGTTTGTGTATTTTTATTACTAGTGATCTGAAGCATTTTTCATATTATTGCTAATAGTTGAAATTCTCCAAAAGTTCTTTAACAAAATCATTTGGTCATTTAATTATTAGGTAACCATTTTGTCCCCTATATATTTGTATTAATTCTCTATAGAGCTTGTACATCAGACTCTTCTCAGAGATATTTGGTGCAAAGATTTCCCAGTTGATTACTTTTCTTCTTATCCTAGTTGCATTAGTTTTGTTCATACAATTTTACATAATCAAAATGATCTATTTTCTTTTTTCTAATAACTCTCTCATTCATTGTTTGGTCAGAATTCAGCAAAGACTTGAAAATAAAGTTAATGTCCATTGATTAGGAAATGATTCACTAATGAATATAACAAAATATTGCCATCCTATAAGAAAAAAACAAACATGACATTCATTCATTTATGTAGTAAGCATTTATTATATGACAAGCATTGTCCACAGGGAACACAGAAAACATAAAAGAAAAAGTCCCTTCTTTTGGGATCCATATTCTAGAAAGAAAATATAATTAATTTCTTCTAGACTGTTTTCCAGGTTCTCAGAAATTCTTGTCAAATAAGGAAATCTCTTCTAATTTAATTATATCTTCAGGTTTATCCTGGAATAACAAGCTAATTTTTTCCTGATTCCCTCTTGTCTAGTTTGTTGCAATGACCTATTTCTGTTTTTTTTTTAAACTGGTATCAGATAGTTCTGGTGATTACTGCTTTATGGTATAATTTGATATCTGGAAGTTCTATTTCCTCTTAATTCTTCCTTTTTCATTATTTCTCTTGATATTTAAGTATTTTCCCAAATTAAACAAATTAAACGTGTTATTATCTTATGAGACTCTTGGAATTTTGATTAATATACCCTTAAATCTTCAGGAGACTAGTTATTCTTTCATATCAACATGGATTGACAATGGTCCTTGGCATCTTGTCAATAATTTGAATTGTTTTTTTATTTATATTTTTTAGGGAGCAATTAATTTGTAATCTTATCCATACAACACCTTTCCAAGTATTGAGAGTGCTTTGGTACACTGACTCCTAGATATTTATTCATGTTGTTATTTTGAATGGGTGCTTGATGATTTCTCTGTGAAGGTGTGTACTTCAAAGGGCGATTAAAATTATGTTGGGAATATAGTTCTGGTATAACATGTGAAAATAGTTAAATGTTTATAGATTACTCAGCAGCCTCACACCTGTATAACACAAATATTTTCTTTTTGAAGAGAGCTGGAATATGTTGGATATGACAAGCAGTGAATATTACAAAAGGGAATTTGAGTGTATCTTGACAGACAGGAAACAACTAACTGTTGATATGGATGTCATATTAGAATAAAGTGTTTTGTGCAGTCTATTGACTAGTTATGGCAAAGGTTTAAAAACCAAATTTTAAGAAATGAGGAGAAGATACTGAGTACAACTATAGTAATTTGAACATGGGAAATAGAAAAATTATCAAGTCTTGATTAACATCTTTTCCTAAAAAAGTTATCTGATGATATTTTTTGGTCCACACTAGTAGTTTCATATGGGACTCTCAGTAAGATAATGCCTTCTATTATTCTATTATGGCAGAATGACACTAATTCTATAACTTATTAACTTTAAAAACTTGCCTGGGAGCATCAGTAATAACTAAATAATCATTTATTGAGAGTTATAAAGTCAACATATGTCAGAGGTGCGATATGAATCTATAGCTTTTTTACTTAAACTTTTAAAAATTAATATTTTATTTCTCTCTCCCAATCACATACAAAACAATTTTAACTTGACTCCCTCAACTTTTGAGTTCTTAGTTTTTTTTTTTTCCTTCCCCTCTTTCCCTTCTCCTTTTATTGAGAAGGCAAGTAATTTGATATAGGTTATACATTGTGTGATCGTACAAAACACATTTTCATATAGGACATGTTGTGAAAGAAAATACAGACAAAACAAAATAAAAACAAACAAACAAACAAACAAAAAACAAGCAAAATAAGGTAAAGAAAAAGTATGTTTTAACCCAGTTCTTTCTCTGGAGATGTACAGCATCCTTTTATCATAAGTCCTTCAGAATTGTCTTAGACTATTGTATTTCTGAGAATAGCTAAGTTAATTTACAGCAGATCATCATATAATATTGCTGTTACAGTATACAATGTCCCAATTTCACTTTGCACCATTTCATGCAAGTCTTTCCAGGTTTTTCTGAAACCATCCTGCTCATCGTTTCAATTGTTTCAATAGTTTCAATCTGCAACTAATTCAGCCATTCTCCAATCGATGAAAATCCCCTTAATTTCTAATTCTTTGCCACCACAAAAAGACTTTATATTTGAGCAAATAGGTCCTTTCCCCTTTTCTTTGCTCTCTTTGGGATACAGATCTGGTAGTGATATTACTGGATCAAAAGATGTGTGTGTTCATATGTATATTTTTGTGTGTAGGTATGAAGTGATACACAAGCATATATCAATACATACAATACACACTCATATATGTATATACAGACACATACACACAGAAACACACAAATACACAGAGACATAATTTATATACCGTTGGGTGTAATCTCTTGAACTGGTCTCCAGGATGGTTGGACTGGTTCACAACTATTCCAACACCATGTGTTAGTGTCCCAATTTTTCCATATCCTCTCCAATATTGATCATTTTCCTTTTCTATAGCAAACAATCCGAGATGTTTTAATTTGTATTTGTCTAATCAGTAGTGATTTTTTTTGCTTTAAAAAAATTTTTTTAGCTTTTTTTTCAAAATATGTCCATAGATAGTTTTCAACATTCACCCTTGCAAAACCTTGTGTTCCAAACTTTTTCTCCCTCCCTTTCCCCCACTTCTTCCCTTTGACAGCAAGTTTTCCAATATATGTTAAATATGTGCAATTCTTCTTACATATTTCCACAACTATCATGTTGTACAAGAAAAATCAGATCAAAAAGGGGGAAAAATGAGAAAGAAAACAAAAAGTAAGCAAACAACAACAAAAAGGTGAAAATACTATGTTGTGATTCATATTCAGTCCCCATAGTTCTTTCTCTAGGGCTCTCTCTATCACAAGTCTATTGGAACTGAATCACCTCATTGTTGAAAAGAATCATGTCAGAATTCATCATTGCATCATCTTCTTGTTGTGTACAATGTTCTCTTGGTTCTGCTCATTTCACTTAGCATCAGTTCAGGTAAGTCTCTCCAAGCCATTCTGAAATTATCCTGCTTATCATTTCTTATAGACCAATAACATTCTCTTATATTCATAAGAGACCAATTAATAAGTGGTCAAAGCATATGATCAAATAATTTCATATAAGAAATTAAAACCATTTCCTGTTATATGAAAACATGCTCTAAATCACTATTGATCAGAGAAATGCAAATTAAGACAACTCTGAGGTACCATTACACACCTCTCAGATTGACTAAGATAACAGGAAAAGATAATGAGAAATGTTGATATAACTTATTCAGCCAATCCCCAACTGATAAGCATTCACTTAATTTATAATTTCTTGCCACTACAAAAAGGATTACAATAAACATTTTTGCACAGGTAGGTCCTTTTTCCTTTTTAATGATCTCTTGGGGATACAGACCCAGTAGGGACACTGCTGGATCAAAGGGTATGAAAAGCTTGATAGCCCTTTGGGCATAATTCCACGTTGCTCTCCAGAATAGTTGATTCAATTCACAACTTCCCCAACAATGTATTAGTGTCCCTATTTTCCCATATCCCCTTCAACATTTCTCATTATCTTTTCCTGTTATCTTAGTCAATCTGAGAGGTATGTAATGGTATTTCAGAGTTGTTTTAATTTGCATTTCTCTGATCAATAGTGATTTAGAGCATGTTTTCATATAACAGGAAATGGTTTTAATTTCTTTGTATGAAATTATTTGATCATATGCTTTGACCACTTATTAACTGGTAAAAGGTTTGTATTCTTATAAGTTTGAATAATTTCTTTATATATTTTAGAAATGAGGTCTTTAGGGGAAGCTAGGTGGTGCAGTGGACGGAGCACTAACCCTGAAGTCAGGAGGACCAGAGTTCAAATCTGATCTCAGACACTTAATACTTCCTAGCTGTGTGACCTTGGGCAAGTCACTTAATCCCAATTACCTTAGGGAAAAAACAAAACAAATCAAAAAACAAAGGACTTTATCAAGGCCCTTGGATGAAAAAAAAAATTTTCTCCAGTTTTCTGCTTTCCTTCTCATCTTGTCTGTGTTGGGTTTGTATGTACAAACCCTTTTTAATTTAATGTAATAAAAACTATCCATTTTGCATTTCATAATGTACTCTAGTTTTTCTTCTACTAGTATTTATTTGTAAAGGGTGAAGGTGGCCAAACTTAGAAATCCTTGACATCTTAATTAAATCAGTCTGTCACAAATAGGGCTTTAGCCCACTTGGAAGGAAGGAAGGAAAGGAAAAAAGGAAGGGAAGAAAGGAATGAGTCAGGAAGGAAGAGAGTGATAAAGGAAGGGAGGGAGGGAAGACATATTTAGTAAATACTTATTATATATGAGATAATTTCTAAGTGCTTTACAAATATACCCGATATTCTTCCAATGTTTAGATGTGACTTTATTTGTGTAGAAAGTTTTTTGTAATCACATTCATATAGTCCCTGACTTTGTCTTGTCAAGTAGACTCTCAAATATTTTTATATTATTTACAGTTTTTTAAATGAAATTTCTCTTTGTATCTCTTGCTGCTGGACTTTGTTGGTGATATATAAAAATGCTGATTATTTATGTGGATTTATTTGTATCCTGAAACTTTGCTAAAGTTGTTAATTGTTTCTAGTAGTGTTTTAGTTGATTCTCTAGGATTCTCTAAGTATATCATCATATCATCTGCAAAGAATGACAATTTTGTTTCCTTATTATCTACTCTAATTCCTTTAATTGTTTCCTTCTCTTCTTACTAAAGTTAATAATTTCTATTACAATATTGAATAGTAATGATAATAGTGGCTCAATCTTGTTTCATCTTATTGGGAAAGATTCTAATTTATTCCTATAACATATGATGCTAGCTGATGGTTTTAAATAGATTCTACTATTCATTTTAAGGAAAACTCCATTTATTCCTATGTTCTCTAGTGTTTTTAATAAGAATGAGTGTTGGATTTTGTCAAATGCTTTTTCTGCATCTATTGAGATCATCATATTATTTCTGTTGATTTGGTTATTGATATAGTCAATTATGCTAATAGTTTTCCTAAAATTGAACTAGCCCTGCATTGCTGGTATAAATCCTACTTGATCATGGTGTATTATCCTGCTGATAACTTGCAGTAATCTTTTTGCTAATATTTTATTTAAGATTTTTGCATCAATATTCATTAGATAAATTGGTCTATAATTTTCTTTCTGTGTTTTGAACCTACCTAGTTTAGGTATCAGCATCATATCTGTATCATAAAAGGAATTTGATAGGACTGCTTCTTTCTCTATTCTTTACTTTTATCTTAACTGTATATGTATCACACTGCTTTAAATATGTTTTTTGTAAACAACACATTGTAGTACTCTAGCTTTTAATTCAGTCTGCTATCCACATCTATTTTATGGAAGAGTTTATCTCATTCATATTCACAATTAAAATTATTAACTCTGAATTTCTCACCATCTTATTTTCCCCAAGTTAAACTTCCTCTTTTCTTTCTCCCTTTCCCTTCTCCCCTATGTTTTGCTTCTGACCACCAACTCCCTCAATCAGCCTTCCCCTTTTACAGCCTTTCCTCACTTTCTTATTCCTTTACCCTTCTACTTCTCTCCTCCCTTCAAATAGCCTCTCCTTTTCTTTTCCCCTTTTGCTTCCTACTTCTTTTTTTTATTGTAGCAACTTTATTTATTTTTAATACACATTGCTTTATGAATCATACTGGGAGAGAAAAATCAGAGCAAAAGGGGAAAACTATGGGAGAGATAAAAAGAAAAACAGAAAAAAAGAAGTGAACATAACATGTGCTGATTTACATTCAGTTTCCTTAGATTTTTTTCTGGATACAGATGACATTTTCTGTTCAAACTCTATTGGGATTGCTTTAGATCACTGAATCACTGAGAAGAATTGTCTTTCATAATTCATCATGGCACATTCTTGCTGTTACTGTGTACAATGTATTCTTGGTTCTGTTTGTTTCACTCAGCATCAGTTCATATAAATCTTTCCAGGCCTTTCCATAATCAGTTTGTTCATAATTTTTTAATTTTAAAGAAATTCATGTACCACAGCTTGTTCAGCCATTCCCCAATTGATGGGCATCTCCTTTTTCAGTTCTTTGCTACCACAAAAAAAAATGCTGTTACAAACATTTTTACACACATGGGTCCTTTTCCTTCCTTTATGATTTCCATTGGTATAAAGACTCAGTAATGATACTGTGGGGTCAAAGGGTATGCACAGTTTTATAGTCCTTGGGCATAGTTCCAAATTACTCTCCAGAATGGTTGGATCATTTCACAACTTCACCAATTATTCATTAGTGTCCCAGTTTTCTTACATTCCCTCCAACATTGATCATTATCTTTTCCTGTCATCTTAGCTAATCTGAGAGGTATGAGGTGGTACCTCAGAGTTGTTTTAATTTGAATTTCTCTGATAAATTGTGATTTACCCTCCTAATTCTTTATAGGATAAAACAAGTTACTTCTATCAAACTTAAAACGTCTGATATTCTCTTTGATTCAAACCTGATATGATTAAGGTTCACACAATGCTCATCTCTTTCCCTTCTTTTTTTCAAATGTAATAGGTCTTTTTGCCTCTTCACAAACTCCTTTGCCCTCCAGAATATCATTTTCCAGGTTCTTCATGCCTTTAAAATGGAAGCTTTTAGGTCCTGAGTAATCCTGATTGTCATTCCTCAATATATGAATTGTTTCTTTCTGGCTCCTTGCAGTATTTTCTCCTTAATCTGATACTTCTAAAATTTAGCTATGATATTCCTTGCACTTTTCATTTTGGGGTCTCTTGCAGGAGGTGATCGGTTGATTCTTTCAATGGCTATTTTATCCTCTGATTCATTTCATCAATTCTATTTTATAGGGAGTTGTTCTCTTTATCTGTATCACCAGTTCTGTTTTTTAAGGAGTTGTATTCTTTTTTCAATTTCTCCAAATGTATTTTAAGGAGTTTTCTTCAGAAACTCTAACTCTAATTTTCAGAAACTTCATCTGGAGATGTTTTGCCTTTAGTATCTTTAGGGTTTGAGGTCTGTTCTTCCCTGCTTCCATAACAGCTATCTACTGTCAAAGTTATTTTTGCTTTTTTGCTCATTTTTTAAAGGTTGAGGTCTGCTCTTAGGGCAAAGGGTAGTTGTCCCACACTTTTTCTACAGGCAACAGATATTTCACACTGCCCTGGGGTCAGTGCTGCCAGCTTTCTTCCTGTGCTGAAAAGGCATGGCCAAGTCCCATGTATACTGGGGTTCAGAGGAAGTTGTGTTACCTTCTGTAGTTGTGTTGGAGATCTCACAGCTAGTTTGCTAATCCACTGGCTTCTGAACAAAGACAGAGTAGTTGACACTGTCGTATTTTGGCTAAGAGTCTCCAAATAGATTACCCTGCTGTACAGAAGCTTCTCTGCCCTGGGTCCCTGCTGTGGGCCTGCACTGGACTGGACTTCTCCCTGCCTGATTGAGACAGTTCTTTCCTGAAGTTCTTCCAAAATATCTTCTGTTGGAAATTTGTTACACTCCAAATATTTATATATTCTGTCACTCCAAAACCCATTCAGAGACTTGATTTGGGATGTGAGAGAAACCAGGAAGAGCTCAAAGACCTGTCTACTCTCTGTCATCTTAGCTCTGCCCCATCAGTAATGGTTTAGAGTTTTTTCCCTACATGTGTCATTGATGGCTTTGATTTTTTATTCTGGAAACTGCCTTGTTTATGTCCTTTTGACCTTTTACCAGTTGGGTCTTATTTTTTATAATTTTGACTCAGTTTTTTATATATTTGAGGAATAAGGCTTTTATTAAAGAAACTTGTGTAAAAGTTTCCTCCTTATTTTCTGTTTTCTTTATAATTTTGGTTACATTAGAATATGTGTGTATGTGCAGATGTACAAAAGTCTTTTAATTTCATATATTTAAAATTATTAACTTTATTTCCAACATTTGCTTCTAAACTCTTCTCTTACCCATAGATATAACAGGTACATTTCCCCCCTGCTCCCTTAATTTGCTTATGACATTACTTTATATGGCTAAAGCATGTACCCATTTTAGCTTTATTTTAGTATATAGTATGAAATGTTGAACTATGCCTAGTTTCTAACAAACAATGTTCTAGTTTTTCCACCATTTTTGATCAACTTGAATCTTTGGACTTATCAAATACTAGATTACTATCATCATTTGAAATTAGGTCTTGTGTACTTAATCTATCCCACTGATCCATCACTCTTAGCTAGTACCAGATTGTTTTCATTATTATCACCCTGTAATATAGTTTGAAACCTGGAACTTCTAGTCATCCTTCACATGTTTTCATTAATTCCTTTGATATTCTTGATCTTTTGTTCTTCCAGATGGGTTTTGTTACATTTTTTCTAGTTCTAGAAAATAATCCTTTGTTAGTTTGATTAGTATGACACGGAAGAAGCAAATTAGAATTGTCATTTTCATTATATTGGCTTGGCCTATTCTTGAGCAGTTAATATTTCTTCAGTTGTTTAGGTCTATATTTTTTATGTCAAAAATGTTTTGTGTTTATCTAACTTCTGGGTTCATCTTGGCAGGCATACTCCCAAGTATTTGATATTGTTTATAGTTTTAAAAATAGAATTTCTTTTTCTGTTTCTTCTTTTTGAAATTTGTTGATAGTATATAGCAATGCCAATGATTTATGTGAACTTCTTTTATATTCAGCAACTTTTCTGAAGTTAGTAATCGTTGCCACTAGCTTTTTATGTGATTCTCTAGCATTCTCTAAGTGTACCATCATTCCATCTTTAAAGAGTGGTAGTTTTTATTTCTAGTCATATGAAAAGGTGTTCTAAATCACTATTGATCAGACAAATGCAAATTAAAACAACTCTGAGATACCACTACAACTTGGCTGAGATGACAGGAAAAAATAATGATGGATGTTGGAGGGGTGTGGGAAAACTGAGGCACTGATATATTGTTGGTGGAACTGTGAATGGATCCAATCTTGGAACTATGCTCAAAAGGTTATCAAACTGTACGTATCCTTTGATCCAGCAGTGTTTCTACTGGGCTTATATATCCCCAAAAGATTTTAAAGAAGAGAAAGGGAGCTGCATGTGCAAAAATGTTTGTAGCAGCCCTCTTTGTAGTGGCAAGAAATTGGAAACTGAGTGTATGCCCATCAATTGGAGAATGGCTGAATAAGTTATGGTATATAAATGTTATGGAATATAATTGTTCTGTAAGAAATGATCAGCAGGATGATTTCAGAGAGGTCTGGAGAGACTGACATGAACTGATGCAAAGTGAAATGAGCAGAACCAGGAGATCATTGTACACAGCAACAACAATATTATATGATGATTAATTCTGATGGACGCGGCTCTCTTCAACAATGAGATGATTCAAACCAGTTCCAATTGTTCAGTGACAAAGAGAGCCATCTACACTCAGAGAGAGGACTTTGGGAGCTGGGTGTGGTTCACAACATAGCATTTTCACTTTTTGTTGTTGCTTGCTTGCATTTTATTTCGTTTCTTTTTTTTTACTGGTTTGATTTGACTTTTCTTGTGTAGCACAATTATTGTTTGTATAAATATGTATACATACATTGGATGTAACATATATTTCTACCATGCTTAACATATATTGGACTACTTACTATCTTGGGGAGGGCATAGGGGAAGAGAAGGAAAACTGGAACACAAGATTTTGCAAGGGCTAATGTTAAAAATTGTCCACACATATGTTTTGAAAAGTAAAAAGCTTTATTTTTTTAAAGTGATAGTTTTGTTTTCTTATTGTCTATTTTTATTTCTTCAATTATTTTTCTTGTCTTATTACTATGAGAATGATTTCTAGCATATTTTCAATAATAATGGTAGCAATGAACATCCTTGCTTCACTCCTGATTTAATTGGGAAAACTTCTAGTTTATCCCAATTACATAGGATGCCTCCTCTTGGTTTTAGGTAGATACTACTTATTTAATGAAAAGTTCTATGTATTTCTATGCTGTTTACTGATTTTAGTAGGGATGGATTAGATTTAGTAGGAATTTTAGTAGGAAAAAGAAAGGCTTTTCTCATGTCTATTGATAAAATCATATGTTTTTTTTGTTATTATTGATATGGTCAATTATGCTGATAGTTTTCCTAATATTGAACTATAATAAATTCCATTTGGTCATAGTGAATGATCTTTGTGATATATATTGCTGTAATCTTCTTACAAGTATTTTATTTAAAAGTTTTGCATCAATATTCATTAAGGATTTTGATATAGAGTTTGCTCTTTTTAGTTTAAGAATGAAACATATTTGTGTCATAAAAGGAATTTGGCAGAATTCCTTTACCTATTTTTTTCAAATAACTTATATAGTATTGGAATTAATTATTACTCAAATATTTGAATAATTCATTTGTGAATCCATCTGGTGTTAAGAATTTTTTCTTAAGGAACTCATTAATGGTTTGCTTGATTTTTTTTTTTCTAAGAGTTGTTTAAGTACTGTATTTCCTCCTCTATTATACATTTCACTTAAATTATCAGTTTTAGTGGCATATAATTGGGCAACCAAAGGATAATCTTGTTAACTTCTAAAGGTAGAATTGTACTTCCCATCAGTGTTGGTAGCAAGATCAAATATACCCTGAGGATAAACTAGATATGTGAAAGAAAGGTTACTTGAGAAAGTATGACCTTTTTAGAATATAGAGAAGTACAGCTATGAATTCAGCAAATGCACAGACCCTTTGAGTATAGTAAAAGGATATACCTTAGAAAAAATTCATGACGACTCCACAAAGGGAGAAAAATAAACTTCCATTATCAAGAGCAGTGATTTACCCTTTGGACACACTCTTTAAGGTTGAGCCCATTTTCCCTTGGATTCTATATTGACTTGTGGGGAAGAGTGTCACAGACTTTTCAAAGGAATAGCTTTGTGCCAGTTGTTTCCATTATACCTAATTTGTAAATATGTCTAACTAAAAACTAATTAAATCTGGCTGGTAATTAATAGGAAGCACACCAAATGAAACAAAAGTACTGGAAACACTGGGTTCTCCTGCTCATGACTATCCACACATCTCAATATTAGAGCTCAATCCCAGAAGAGAAAAGTAACTTCAAACTGGGGTTTTGGCTTACCCCTGCGAATGAGAATTGGAACAGCTAGCCCAAAGGGAACACAAACATTAAGAGCACCCTTGATAAAAAATATGAAGATAAAAATAATCTCCATTTATACTAAATTTTATGGGTTATGAAACACTTCAGGAAAGTAATTTTACATATTAGAAAACTAAAACTCAGAGAATTTAAGTAACTTACCCATATTCACACAACTGGTAATATCAACGGTTGAATTCAAATCCATGTTTCTGGTAACTTCAAGTTTAGCATTTTTCCCACTCCATCACCTTGGATTTTCTTTTATTAAAAAATTTTTCGGTTATATGTGTACATTCATTTTAAACATTTCCATATGAATCATGTTGAAAGAGAAAATCAGAGCAAAAGGGGAAAACCATGAAAAAAAAATATAAAAAGGTGAAAATAGTATATGTCAATCTTCATTCAGTCTCTATAGCTCTCCTTGTGGATGTGGATGGAATTTTCCATCCAAAGTTTATTGGAATTGCCTTAGATCACTGAACTGCTGAGAAGATTTAAGTCTTTCATACTTAATCATCACACAATATTTTTCTTGCTGAGTATAATGTTTCCCCAGCTCTGCTTACTTCACTCATCATTAGTTCATGTATATTTTTCCAGGTTTTTTTAAAATCAACCTTGAGTGAAACGGGAAATTGAGGACTTCTCAGAATAATAACTCAGCAGAGTCTGTTAGTCATTATGGCTTTGGGAAGAAAAGCAAAGACTTGCTCTTCTAGCAGAAATACCTGAGATGACTTCCTTGACCTTTACTTAACTGCTTAGAGAACAATCTATTTAATGGCCTGGAGATACTGGAGAGGGCTAATCTCTATTTGTTGAGGAAGCCTGAGGTAAACTAGGTTTCCTTGGCTATTCTAATTTAATGAATAATTTACCTCTAAATAAATCTCCTTATTGTGAGGGATTATATGGTTTCTCATAAAATTATTAACTAAGGTAGATTGAACCTATATATTCAATATATATATAAATACATATATATATTGAACCTGAGTTTTGTTTATGAAGATCTGATGAATTTGGAAAAAGAAATTCTTTGTACAAACCTTATAATAGAATGCTCATACTGGCTCAAAGTAAACATTTGTAAACCTTGTGAAACTGACCACCATAAACTCGGGTAAATATATCTATAAAGACTTGGCTAGCATTTAACAAAACTGTGTTATTTCCATCTAAACAGGCAGTGAAAATTAACTGCATAAAGTGAAGGGGGGTGTGGATCATGGATTCTTGTGGGTTATAACTATATAATTGCCTTTAATTTCTGTGACCATGACCTCCCCCCACTAGAGAACTCCAGTGAGTGGATTGTCCATTTCTCACCTCTCACGGAGATCCTAATAAAACTTCTATTCCTCACTTTGAGAAATCTCTGAGTATTTATTTTTTCCTTTATTTTAATACACCAGAGCTTATTCAGGCATTCCTTAGTCGATGGGCATCCACTCATTTTCCAATTCTTATCCACCACAAAAAGAACTGTTAAAAATATTTTGGCTTATATGGGGTCCTTTTCCCTCTTTTTTATTTTCTTTGGGATACAGACCCAGTAATAAGTGTGGCAGATCATAATTTATATCAATGTAAATATCAACATTTATGAAATGACAGATCTATTGAAAAATTGAATATTACTTAGTTTTAGGGAAGCCACATCTCCATTAACAATAAGTTTTAAAAATTAAAGAAAAAGGGGACAGATATGTTGTCCTTGCAGACACTGAGCCACAAGTTCATTGATATATATATAAGGGGTCACAATGATAGTGGTTAAGACAGAAATGTGGTACAATGGGAGAAGGGTGTATTTTGTTTCTGTCCTATGCCTTATAACTTGTGAATCTTGGACTCAAAGATACAAATAACAAGTAAAAAGTCAGGGGGGGAGAACAGCTAGATAGCGCAATGGATAGAACATAGGCTCTTGAGTTCAAATCCAGTCTCAGTCACTCCAGGCAAGTCATTCAACCCTAATTGTCTTCCTAAAATAAAATTTATTTTAAAAAAGAGAGAGAGGGTGTGTGTGTGTGTGTGTGTGTGTGTGTATGTATATATATATATATATATATATGCAAATAGTTCTTGCTGCCTCTGTTTATTTTACAGTTAATTAGATATAAAGGAACACATATAGATATTTTTGCTTGATAGATATCAAAATTTAAACATATACTTTCTGTGCTTGCAGTATATGCTTACCTAAGAATACTTCAAGCAATAATGCATATATAATCAAAGACACAACACACACCTGGAAGAGAAACTTCAAGAAAGCCAAACATCTGTTCAATAGACCTCTCCTCTCAAGTCTTCAGCTCAGGAGGAGAGCCTACATCATAGAAACTCATCATAGAAACAAACCAAGGTTTGTTCTCTCAGTCAGAACTCCATAGCCAATTTGGGGCCATAGCCTTATGGAGGCGGTTTCCAAAACATAACCCTGTTTTTGAAATTTGGGGAGAATTAAAATTTCAGATCTGTTATCCATTAAGCTCTATTGAGGGAATATGCCTCTGTTTTGTATTGGGCCCTAGTTCTGACCATGCAGTCTCATAGTTTTTGGTATAGATAATGTGTAATGCATATGACACTGTACCTGGAGCTAGAAAGACTCCAGGTAGATTCAAATCCCATCTTAGACACTTAATAACTTAGTGACTTTGACCCCAATCAGGTCACTTAACCTTTCTTCTCTGGGTCTTACTTTTTTGATCTCTAAAATAAATGAATTGAATTAAATGTCTTTGCAAACTCCCAATCAATCCTAAATCTAAGATCTTGAGGTTTACCACAAGAAAAACTTTTCTTATTCTTTTCTAATCATCTCTATCATTCTGAGTACATTCACACCCACTTTATTCATTGTCCTTCCTAGTGGCATATAACTAGATAATCCCTTTGGCACTCCTCGTTCAATTGTCAAGTATTACCATTTTTTTCTTCTTTTTTATTATAGCTTTTTATTTACAAAATATATGAATGGATAATTTTTCAACACTGACCCTTGCAAAACCTTCTGTTCCAACTTTTCCCCTCCTTCCTCTCACCCCTTTCCCTAGATGGCAAGTAGACCAATACATGTTAAAAATATTTCCACTTCTGCAATTAATAGTACCTGATTCTGCTGAGGACATCATTTCTCTTGTAACCTCTCCACTCTTGGTATTTCTCTTTTCAGAACCTGCATTTGGATCACATTCTCTCATGCTTTCTCTAAGCCATTGCTTCAAGAATAATTTCTTCTCTTTCATGCATCTATAACCTCTCCATCATCATTGTCTTCTAGCCATATTCCTGCAAACATGTTCCAGTGTTTCTAATCCTAAAAATCTTTTCTTTACCCTCCTATCCCATACAACTTCTATTCCATCCCTCTTTTTCTAAAATACTTGAGAAAATTTTTTCACTTGATACCTCCACTTTCCCTTCAAATCTATGATTAGGTTTCTATCCTTACAACTCTACTAAAACTGCTCTTTCTAAGGTCACCAGTAGCTTCCCAATGAGTGTAATGGGGAAACTGCGGATCTCTCACTTGATAATTCCAGCCCCAATTTTGAGGGTCAGTTAATCACTAAGGCTCTGGGAAGAAGAACAAAAGACATTCTCTTCTAGCAGAAATATCTGATCTCCTGGACCTTAACTGCTTAGAGAAGAATTTAACTATTTAATAACCTGGAGATATTCTAAGAGGTCTATAAATTGGCTAATCTCTATTTGTTGAGGAAGCCCGAGGTAAACTAAATCTCCTTGGTTATTCTAGTTTAATGAATTACTTACCTCTAAACAAATCTCCTCTTTGTGGGGGATTATATGGTTTCTTATAAAATCATTAACTAAGGTAGATCGAACTTATAACTTAGATTTAGTTTATCTGGGGAAATAAAATAGGGTAAACACTTGTAAGCAGTTGCAAAACTGACCATCATAAAATTCAGGTCAAAATTTAACAAGTTGAATGTTACTTTCAAGCATTATTCTTGTGGTCATGATTATATAACACATTTCAATCTCTGTGGAAATTAATCTCTCTAGACTGGTTTGGAGTCCAGTTTGGAGAAGTTTGCTTCTTGCAAGATTCTAAGAATAAATGCTTCTATTCTTCACTTGATATGACTCTGAGATATCTCTGAGTATTTGTAAATTGGATTTGCCATACCACACACCAATTATGAAATTATAATCATTTAAAAATCTTCATCCTCTTGAATATTTTCTCTTTTGGTAGTTTTTCCTATTTTGATTCCAGGAAAATGAGACTTTTGGGGTTTTCTTACCATTTTTCTTTTTAATGAATTCTCTTTTTTTCTCTTCCTTTCTTTTTTCTTCCTTTCCCTTTGTTGCAAGTGAAACGTAACAAAAGTTTACTGAGGCACATTTTCTCTAAACAAGAAAACATTTTTATGAATGAGGCACTACCCATTATTAGAATGAGTTGATGATTTGCCTCACTTTAGCCAAAGACCCAAAAAAGACTCCGTTTCTTTTTATAGGATTAGAGCAAAGAACAGAACAGAGTAGCTAAGGAAATACAATTAGTGATAGGGTTGGTGATACCATAGACTTGAGGATAACATGATTATATAATTGTGTTGTGGGAAACAATATGATTGGTTAGAAGTTAGGAATTAGGCTAGCAACAATTCTACTCATCCTCTTCCTTCCTGTAACTAAAAAGTGTTCATTGTTTGAATCTACTTATAAGGTTAAAGATAGTGAGCCAGACTTCTTTGGAGAGTAAATCAGATATTCTTAAAGGATAGCTTGGTGTTTTATAGATACCAGACCAGGCTCCCTGATGTCCACTCACATTCCTCCAGGACAGTAGATTTCCTTGAGACAAGAATAGAACAGTGATTAACAAGAGAACTGATTTCCATAATTAACTCATTACAGGCCAGCTGCAGTTCTGAACTCAGTTCAGAGACAAAGCACCATGACTTAGTTATAGGAAAAAAATCAATTGTAAATAAGATCAATAAAAATGATACAGAATCAATTTAATCTTCTCACCCAGCTCTGTATTTTTAAAAGGGATTTGAAATAACGGAACTGGTTTCTTTTTCAATGAAGGATAAAACAATTGAATATATCCAGAATGCTATTTTTAATTTCTAGATCTACTTCTATTGGAATAAGACGATTTAAATATTTTATATGTAGGGAATATATCCACTGAAGAAGCTTTTTATTTCATTGCTAGCATGGCTTAGATTGTTTGGATTGCAAAAATGATATCACAAAAAGGGGTAGTAAATTAATGATTATATTCATATAAGCTGGGTAACAAAGTAATATTATGGTGAATGAAGCTCAAATAATTTTTGGGTTTGTTCCTATGGGTTACTTAATTAAAAGTACTATGCATCAAATGGGGCAGTCTGTGGTTAGAAATGAATACCTGTGGAAATGATTCAAGATTTGAGCTCCAGGATGTGACTATTTAAAATGTTATTTTGTATGGATGTGACCTGTTTGATAATAACAATATCCTTTATTTATGTCACCTTTCTCCGGAAAAATGTAGGCTTTTCAAAAATATGCCTAAAGTTTGCCACATCTGCGTAATTCTTCTCTTCTCCCAGGTGTTATTCCGTTGCTCTCCCAGATATAGAAAACAACAGAACATCAAGAAATTGTGACTCAATCAGGACCACATAAAGCTGTTATAAAAGCTGGGAATGTGATTTACTTCCTGCCTTCCTTTCCTTCTTACAAAAGCATTGCCCCATTTTATGTGTAACTAATTAATTGACCAATAAATTAATTAGTTAGAGACATCTGCATGGTTCAGTGGATAGAGTACTGGACCAGGAATCAAGAATTTTTACTCTAGTTCAGTCATTTTTCAGTCATGTCTGACTCTTCATGACTCTATTTGGGGTTTTCTTGGCAAAGATACTGGAGTGATTTGTCATTGTTTTCTACAGAGGCAATGACTTGCCTAGCATCACACAGCTGGTTAAGGACCAATTGCACTCCAATCTTCCTGCAGTGTTTTATCCCTTGTGCCACTTAGCT